>NC_086321.1:168583281-168743281 GCF_036172605.1 Pelobates fuscus | reverse complement strand
ACACACACACACACACACACTGCGTGCGCTCTACACACACACTGCGTGCCCTCTACACACGCGCACAATGCATATCTTGCACACCATGCACTGCATCCTTGTGGGTGAAGTAGGGTGTGCAACCTATGGATGGACTCAGGGCGAGCCCCAGGGGGGGCCAGGCCTTGAACTGTGCAAGGGGCCCAAAAATGTATTTTGGCAGCCCTGCCTAACTATTATACTACTATAAAATAGGTGTTATAATGCAATAATACATTATTTTGAATCTGCATAAATGGACATAATACAGACCAGTAAATATGTGTGTGTGCACTAATTTCTAACCTGAAATGTATTACCCCTTTTTAATTTGCTTTACTTCCTCCTCTTCCATTGATCTCTATTCCCCCTCCTCTTGTGTAGCTCTCGCTTCCTCATTCCATTGAGATTTATAGCCCACTCCTGATTGCCTGCATTCTGCCATATTAGGGTGGCTGCTTCCCTGTCGTCTAATGGTAGAGCAAGCTGCATTGTGTACTATGACGTTATAGACTTCAGGACTCACGTGCCAGTTTTTCATACATACAAAGTCTGAGTGATGTTATTATCACACTGTTTGACCTCTCTTAGTCAATACATAATGTAAGAGCAAAAGGGAGCTGTGAGAATGGCCTTTGCAGTGGAGTAGGCTGTCTCTCAGTGCTGCTGTGGTCCTTTATAGGGTCCAGACAGGGTTTTGAATTGTAACTCAATATTGCTTGAAATATATGATGGATACATTGGCAACTTGGTTATGCACAGAATTCCACAAGTTGTGTTGTAATTCAAGGAGTTACTCCATTAGTATTATTATTATTATTATTATTATTATTGCCATTTATTTAGCACCAACTTATTCTACAACATTTTTCAATATTATATAAAGGGGGAGATTTAACAATAAATGAGAGAATTACAAAATGTTACAGGAACATAGGTTTATGAGGAGGCAATTGTGAGTACTGACACTTTTAGTACTGCGGCTCTGAACATGTATCTTCAGTGGTCCTCCATTCATCATGAATGTCTAAATTTGCTGATTCCCCAACACACAAACTTCCAACACATACCTATATACACTGTCTCTGGAACCCATTATACCTTTGAATTTGCACCTTTTTTTAAAGGTTCCTCTTACATGATTTGAACAAGCTTTTCCTCTGGCATTCGCCATGTAATCGGAAACTGATTCCGACCATGCATTCTGTCTCTGAAGCTCATTTGGCTATTGACATACACAGTTTAAATTTGCACCTTCTGGGCATGTGCGTTCACTGTTTCCCTGTCCCAGCTGTGTTTTTAGCTATTTTGGCCGAACATTGGAAAGTCACGTTGAATTCCTGACATTTTACTCTTTAATGAATTACCTTGTATGTATGTTACTATTTGACACATGTACATACATGATTATCATAGGCATGCACAAAGGGTGTACGTACTCCTTAGGCACACCTTTATGAGGATTATTATGTTCCGTATCCTGAGTATGTTCCCATACCCCAGAATCATGCACATATGAATTTGACACTTGCAAATTATTGCTGCCCAGACAGCGGTACTGGTGCTACCATTATAGCGACTGCACTGCTGAGTAGATTTAAGGAACTCCTTGAAGATTAGAGGTAGACTGTTTTTTTTTTTTTTTTTTTTTTTTTTTTTAAATCACAGTTCTTTCCACTGAAATGATAAACCCAGCTGAACAAACTTCTTCAATGAATTCTGTTGTCTTCCTCAAGTTGCAAGAGTCTGTGTTAGCTCTGCAGACCATGGGCTTAACATCCTTGGCCGTTCAGATGTTGTAATGTACAAAAACAGGATTTTCAGGCTGCTGACTGATTTGACAATGAGATGGGAGGGGGGCGGCAAAGAGAAAATATATAAATAAGAAGCAATGCTTTTTGTTCAGGATAAAAATAAAAGGAATTTTTTTTTGTATTCTTTTTTTATTAATCTTTTCTCAGCAGTTATCTCAGAAGACTAACTGTGAAGCCTAAGGGCCATTCTTCTGAATCCCTTTTATTAACACTCCCTGATTAGAACACTGCTGTTTGCATCGCATGCAGAAGCCCAGATTTATGGAGTTAAGTACACTCTGAAAGCCCTTGATTTGAATACGTCCTGGGGCGTGCTGAAGCTCTGCTTTGCTGAGTATAAAAATAAGCCTGTGTGTTTCACCTGTAAAAGAGAGGTTAGCCAACAGTCTGCTCCTCTGGCTGTGAATCAGATACACTACCCCCCTTCTCGGGTAATTCTCACCCCTCCCAGCAACATTGCACCTAGTCTTTGTATTTGCAACATAGGCTACTGGCCAACAAGTAATGTCTGAAACCCAACTCCTGCTTACTAAAGTGGATAATGATTTGAAAAACGTACTTGTCTGTCTTGTGTTAGCTAATGCAATTTCCCATCTCTCCAGTTTGCTTACTGTGACACTTGTTTACTCTTTGATTTTTAATGTGAATTCTGTATTTATCCAATCCACTTTAAATGCCTTAGATTGTCCACATGCTGTTCTTAGATTTATATATATCCTGGTTTATGCCTTTATTTTGTGGTAGCCAGGTGGACTATGTATTTCTATTTTTTTTACCTTCGGAATGCTGTTCAGGAGCCAGGACAAGGCAAAGCTAAACCTGATCATAATTCTCTCTTCCTCCAGTTTGTTTGAAATCTTTCCTGCACCAACTTTGAAACAGAAAGTTTGGATTGTGTCCAAGCACTAGATACGGTATGAGAGCCTGAGAATCAAACATAATTTGGCTCCCACCCCTAAAATCTCTCTAGGCTGCATTCTGACAAACGAATTGTCTTGAATGTCATATATGGACATAAACAGATCAGATTAGCTTTTTTTTTTTTATTCCCACACTGCATTCTTGAAATAGATTTCTTCCCCTGACCCTTTGAGTTTCTTACTAGCTAATCTGTTGGACCTTCATCCTGACCAAAAGCTATGTGTATCCATCTTTGGGAGCATTGAGTTTAGGCCATAAAAGAAAAGTTACATGATGTAACTTTTCTTTTATGGCCTAAACTCAATGCTCCCAAAGATGGATACACATTACATGTGATGAACTATCCGAATAACCAAAGGAAATAGAGCCATAATGAGGGAATCTGATCTCCTTGCCTCATTTCCTTTGTGAATGTGTAAAAATAAAAACAAAAAACACACACATACAAAACCTAAAGCACAATGCAAAAAGAGGTCCTGACGTTGGGTAAAAGGCATTCACCCCACATGTTTCAGGCTGGGAGAAGATATTAATAAAATCATCTTTTTACTGTGCTTCAACATACCCCACAATTTAGTTCTACCTCCTGTCTTAAAAAATAATGTATGGTCTTCATTCATGGCACTATAATCACTGAAGTAGGCTGTAGTGGTTATGGTGCTTGGGGTGTTTATTTATTAAGGCATTCTTTTGGCACTCTCAGAAAGGGGAGGTGTGGCTATGGCTGCATAAACAAAGTGATTTAACTCCAAAATGGCATAGAATAGAGCAGTGTGACTGCAGGAGCAAGATCTGTACACCAAAACCACTTAAATTAGCTAAAGTTGTTTTGGTGCTCAGAGGTGCTCCCTTTAAGCCGTTAGTGACAAGTGTAACTGATGAATAAGATGATAGCCATAAAGTGTCCGCTGTCATTTTCTTGAGAGAGCTAAAAAGTCACTTGAAATTCCTGACATTTTACTCTTTAGTGAATTAGCTTGTATGTATGTCACTATTTGACATATGTACATACATGGGTGTACTCATTAGGCACACCTTTTATAAGGATTATTTTGCTTTTAAACCATTCACTATGGCAATAGTGTATAGACGATTCCCTAGGTATGTTCCCATACCCCAGAATCACGTGCATACAAATTTAACAATTGCAAATTACATTTATTTATTGCAAACAAATCCCCTGTCTAAATCTTGCAAGTCCCGCGGCCGTCAGAGCGTTGCCACGGGTTACCATGGAAACGCTCCGCACGGCACGCAGACTGCAAGATTTACACAGGGGAGCTGAAGGAGCTGATGGAAAGGTAAGTAACAGCTTGCTGCTGGCCCTCCCCATCCCCCCCCCCCCCCAACTGCTCAGTACATGCCACTAGACCACCAGAGAATGCCATAGCCCCCCTCCCTGACCAGGTAACAAGCAGGGAGGGGGAACAAAAAAAAAAGTTAAATAAATAATAATATAATATAAATAAAAATATTAAAATAATAAAAATGCCCTCCCCCCACCCAGTTTACACACACTATACAAACAAACACACACTCTGCATTATATACACACACACACTCCATTCACACAAACACACACTCTGCATTCATTATATACACACATGCATTTCCCACCCTAGGCTTATACTTGAGTCAATAAGTTTTCCCAGTTTTTTGTGGTAAAATTAGGTGCCTCGGCTTATATTCAGGGCGGCTTATACTCTAGTATATATGGTAATTGAAAAATGTGCAGCTCATCAGGACAAGTTGAGTTTATCTCATGATCATCTACAATGTCTTTAACAGCACTACATGTCATGTTACTTTGTATTTTTACTCCAGCACTTCAAAAATAAAGAATTAAAAAAATAAAGCAAATTCACCATTAACAATTTTTTTTTTTTTTGCTAGTCCACATGCTGTTCTAAGAGGTGAGTGCTTTTATGTCCACACAAAGCTTTTCTCATTGTGAAGGTTTTGCATAGAAGCATCTTAATAACTCTGCTCGCGTTTCACTGATGTCATAACTTTCAATAGAAGCGACAGTATTGTCTGAAATCTGTTAAGATAGAAAGTTTTGTGCAGTTGGCATGAGATCCATCACTTTCTACTCCTATTCTATTTGGCCTACTCATGCGGTAAGTCTGAAAAAGGCGACATTTATGTCTGCAACTCTAGGACCGTTCTGACTAAACTTCAGCAAGCCATGATACCGGTGACTAAACTTAGCAATCCTCTGGTTTAGGACATGCTCAGTGTCCTAAAGAAACACTCTTGTCTGCCAGCCTATTGGCAAATTATAAATGTGCTATACAAATTTTTTATTCCTACTATAGAACGCATTACTGAATGGAATTTTATACTGTCAAAATATTCTGACATGTTACACAGGTTGCATCATATTGCTTTTCATTTATTCTGCTGGCGTTTACTGATATTTTAAAGTCTGTAAATGTTTTTATTTATATATCTTTCTTTATTGTCTTTTATATATGCAGCCATGAACATTACATTAATTAATCAAGCATGTAGACTGAGTAGCATAAGCAAACAATTGTATCCATAATGACACACATGCTTAATATTCAAACAATTAAAAACTGTCATATCACTCATTCCAATCATTCTCTCTATGGGAGGAACTGTCGAGGTGTGGTCACAAAGGTCCCATAGGGGGACTTGGAGAAGGGTGTCAGGTTATCTGAATCAAATCCAAGGGAGCCAAATTTCTCTATATTGCTCAACTGATCTTATATCATTGTAAAAAATGGCTTCCATTTTGTGTTGGAATTCAATCTGGTTCATTATGTCTCTCCAATTCAATGGGCCCATATTTTACCAATTCCTGGCCAGGCAAAGCTTTATTACCATCATTATGTGAATTACTAGGAATCTCTCTCTCTTTATTTTTATTTTATTTTATTTTTTTTGCGCGCTGGAATGTCGATATGAAAAAGGAACACCTGAGAAGTAATCTGGATATCTCCCATCCGCAGCTGGTCCAGAAGACTCCTAAATTGTACCTTCATACCTTCTAGTTCCGTACATTCCCACCATATGTGTAGAAAGGAGCCTCTCTCCGTTCTGCAACGCCAGCATACTGGGGATGTTGTAGCGTATACATCTTATTGAGCTTTGTTGGTACTACGTACCATTGATAAATAACCTTCTAATGGATCTCTAATAAGGTAATACATAATACATCTTTGTTGAGATGATTCCCTGTATCCACCTAGTAAAAACTCTAATTCCTGTTCCTAAATTAGCCATGCTCTTTCTTTCCTGTATGGAATGAGCGGTCTTATTAATTTGGTCATTCTAGATATCATTTTATCTTTGATCTGACTCCTCAGAAAGGCATCTAGTGTACTAGTCTCTATTATCCTCCTATTATTAAAAAAAGTTTTTCACTCTCCGATAATTAAATGTTTCACTTACAGGTAAACTAAGTATCTTTTGGAGTTTGATAAAAGGGAGAATTTCTTTCTTATCTATATCTGATCTAGTCAAGTTACCTGTGATCTTCCAATTTTTCAAATTAATATCCCAAATAGATGGTTCCATAAATGCAATAGCATTTAACCCCTTAAGGACCAAACTTCTGGAATAAAAGGGAATCATGACATGTCACACATGTCATGTGTCCTTAAGGGGTTAAAAAAGCCCATTATATATCTTAAATTTTTTCCTCATGTATAGAATGGTATTCAACATCCCATTGATTATTGGATTTGTATTCCGTAATTTTGTAAATGTCTTGATCCAGCCATAATAAGTAAGATGGTGTGATATTATTTAAATCGAGTTTCTCCATTTCCAGCCAATATGGTCTATTTAGAGTAAAGTTATTATCCCATTGTACAGCGTTACGGAATCTGATGGCGCCATATAAATAATAATAATATGCCAGAAGGTGACCCATCATACAAGAGCTATATATCAGATATACGTCAGGCAAATAAACTCTCCCTTCTCTAGGATTTTTTTTGAAGAATATCTTGGGCAATTCTAGAATTTTTTTTTGTATCTTGCCAGATATATTGCGTTATTTTTTTTTGAAAGCTCTGTAGGATCCCTGTATTGACACTTAATGGGATTTTCCTAAACAGATAAGTTAGCTTTGGAATTAGATATGCGTTAAATATCCGTATTAAATGCGTTAATATTAGTCTGTAAACATTCCTTAATGTTCTACTTCATTTTTTAAATGTTTTACTTCTCACATTTGGAATGGTTGAGACAGAATAGCACAAGCCCAAAAAAGCAACCCATCTTTTCAAGTGGAAAGAAAGTCCTTTTTTTTTTTTTTTGGGTGCATGACTAAAAACTCTTGGATTTAAAAAATTAGCTTAAATGTGTGGCATTACTATTCATTGTTTGGATGGACATATTAATTGATGAAGGATTTTGTCAAGCAATTAATCTCCGCACAAGTTTCAGCTTGACTTATTTATCCAGCAGTTGGCGTTCGATATTGATAAACACAATGAGTCACTTTCATTTGAAATCTTAAACATTATTAAAGGCTTTACTCCAGGCATCTAAAATGCATTTATTTCAGGAGCATTTCTCTTTAAATAAAAAAAATTGTGTAGGTCCAATAGCTCTCCCTGTTACGTCTGTTTTAACAGTGGGACGATAGCATGAAAAAAACAGTAAAGTACTGTATAAATTTCCCCAAATCTGTGTACAATGTCCTGCCATTTGAAACAAGGCACAAACAAAAGCATGTTCTAAAGAAAGATATCATGGCACTAGAAAAAGTCCAGAGACGAGCTACAAAATTGATAAAAGGAATGGAGCATTTTAGTTATGGAAAAGGTTAAAAAAATGTAAATCTGTTTAGTTTGGAAAAACGGCGCCTGAGAGGGGATATGATAACTTTATACAAATATATTCAGGGCCAGTACAAACCATTATCTGGAAATCTATGCTTAAACAGGGCTATACATAGGACACGAGGTCACACATTTAGGCTGGAAGAAAGGAGATTTCATCTAAGGCAAAGAAAAGTTTTTTTTACAGTAAGAGCAATAAGGATATGGAATTCTCTGCCTGAAGAGGTGGTTTTGTCAGAGTCACTACAGATGTTTAAACTGCAATTGGATCAATACTTACAAAAACATAACATACAGGGATATAATTTCTAATTAGTGGGGTAATCGCTGCTTGATCCAAGGAGACCTCTGACTGCTATTTTGGGGTCAAGAAGGAATTTTTTCCTAGTTTGTGACAAAATTGGAAGCGCTTTATACTAGGTTTTTTGCCTTCTTTTGGATCAACAGCAAAAGCATATGTGATGAAGGCTGAACTTGATGGACGCAAGTCTCTTTTCAGCTATGTAACTATGTGCAGTAGAGCTGCTCTATACCCCCTTACAGTACACCCACCTGCATCTACATGCTCTATACCCAGATATATACACACAGTACACAAAATCTATACATTGTAAACAAAAAACACAATCCTTGTACTCACACTCTCTGTACCCCCTATAAACACACACTACACCACCTGCACGGACCTCCACTCTATACTCTTTGTACACACACCACACCCCCTATGCATTCACACACTCTACACACACTACTCTATAAATACACATTCTATTTTCCTATACACACAATAACCCCCTATACACACATTGCTGTACCTATACACACATGTGCACTACAACCCCTATATGCATACAAACACTAAAGCTCCTAGATACACACACAATGCAGCCCCCTGCATTCCCTAGTATCATATAGTACAGCCCTAACATGCGCGTGCATACACACACGCATTTGCAC
The DNA here is from genome assembly GCF_036172605.1 of Pelobates fuscus. Classification (NCBI taxonomy): domain Eukaryota; kingdom Metazoa; phylum Chordata; class Amphibia; order Anura; family Pelobatidae; genus Pelobates; species Pelobates fuscus. The sequence continues at coordinate 168,734,751 of NC_086321.1, read as the reverse complement.
GCACACGCGCACTACAGCCCCTATGCCAAAAACAGACCACGTTATTCACAAACTACAACACAATAAAATTTCCTATACACACATGCAATCTCACAAGCAACCTCCAAACACATACAACACCACAGGGAGCATACGCACAACACACTTTACCAGTCCTGTTCCACTTTTATTCCCTGGTATCCCATTGTTGAGGACACCAGAGACAAATTACTAGCAAATGCAGCGCATGTTTACGTTGCAAAAAACAAACAAAAACAGGAAATTTGCTCCGCTCTAGAGAACTGGATGCCATGGAGGGGCATCACACTAACGGACATGCCCCCTTTCTGGCTCCGCCCCTCATAGTGGGCTGCTCTGCCTTTAATTGCCCGGGCTGAATATTTGTCCCAGTCCGGCCCTACCACTGAGCTAACGAAACCAGGAAGTAACAGGACCGGTTGTCTGTTTGACAGCCAAAGGGGTGTAGCCGGGTTAATTTATAAAAGTGTAAATTTCTATTAAAATATGCACTTGTAATATGAAAAGGGAGAACTCACTCTTCACCCATAGTTTTTTTTTTAGCAAGCTAAAGTGCTTTAGGGTGTTTGGAGTGGTCCTTCAAGAAGAAAGAAAAAACCTTGGGAATATAAACACAAAAGACAAACTTATTTTAGTCATTTAATGTTAATTGTAGTTTAACTACATAAACTTATTTTGTACTTATCTGTGCTTAAGTTACATTAGTAATTAAAGGAATACTCTAAGCACAAAACAACTATATCGTAAAAGAACATTCCAAACATCATACCTACAACAGGCCACTGTAGTAGTTATGGTGCCTGGAGTGTCTTGGTTCTAACCAGACGTATTTTGTCATAAATTCTCCTCTTCTTTTTTTTTATTTTTTTTTCTTTTTCATGTCTAAATCTAAACTATTACATGTTCCTGCAGGCTGAACAATGAAAACTCAGTTTTTTTTTCAGAGAAAAGGCAGTGTTTTCATTGCTGCCTAGTAACTCCTCTAGTGGCAGACACTCAGGCAGCCACTAGAAGTGCTTAATCGGTCAGTGCTGCACCTAATGATTCAATGCATCTCTATGAGGATATGCCGATTGGCGCAGCTCTGCATTTAGCTGCGCATGTGTCATAGCATTGCATTAGATTGGCTTAGATCTAGCTTGACGATCTCCGCCTTGGAGACGGGGCCAGCCGCAATGATGGAGAAAAGGTGTGCTGGGGACCTAAAAATACAGTTCAACACTATGGTTTACCTTTAAATGCAATGTATACCAACCTGGAATCTTTTCTTTATGATTTTGATCATGTGATTTGGAGTGGACCCCAATGGTATGCAGTAGAGATGAAGAGAAGAATCCGCATTGGGATGCTTCCCAACATATTAATGTGCAGTGTTTCTACACTTTCTAATGTCCATTTCAACCTATAATGTGCTTTATGTGAAAACCATTTGTGAGTCATTGTTTTGGATAGCACAGTTGTGTTCTATTTTAGGATGTCCTTCTAATGCATACAATAACCAGGTTTGCTTGTTTTTCATTTTTTTTTAATTTATTATATGTCTTTCCGCTTATGCATATTTTGACACTGTGATTCCCAGGCTTCTCGGTTCTTTAAAATCTAGACCAACAAAATGGAAAGGAAATCCCAGCACCTTCAATCCCATAAATCTGGGTTTCCACGGTTAAATAACCTTGGAAACAATGTTATTTAATAAAATGTATTTAGCTCTGACATGAATGTAAACCAACTATGAAATTTAACGCATACAGGTGATACTCGAAAATCGTGCAAAAGTTCAATTATTTCAGTAATGCAACGTAAAAGGGGAAACATTACAACAAATATTTTTACCCTGGAATTGGCCTTGATCAGATTTCTTCTGTCATTTTGAAATATGCTGAATTTGCCTGCAAACTCAGTAACATACACAGCTGTCCATCGGGTTCGCAAAAAAGTCACATATGTTTGTATGATAAAACTAGAGCTGAACATTTTAAAAAGAGGCCTGCTATGAGAAGGCTGATTCAAAAATCTTTGTTATTAAATGCAGGTGTAAAAACAATGGCGATCACACACTGTTGATTTGCTGGCCAAAACACCTGGTGGTTCTGTTGGTTCAGCTGAATTCATGACCTAAGCAACAACCGCTTAAAGGATCAGAATGCAAAGGGGACTGTATGTAAAGTACGCTGTATATTCAAAGCAATATTTTAATAACCCAACAAGTCCTGCAGTGTAAAGCAAACCGGGATATGGCCTCATTTTGATGTATGTGAATATGGCGAATGAAAGTACTAAAGTTCGAGATAAAAATGGATTTGGTGGATACCCAAGCATGGGTCAGTGTTTTACTGTAAATATTTGGACCATACAATCCATGGTCTTTATCAAGACAAGATAAATTTGAGAGAGAAAAAATAAACAAAATAATGGACAAACATTTATCCCAATTAGTGCACTTTATAGAAATTGACAAAGAGCTTACATGCAGAGTCCTACATGATTTTCTTTTTTATATTTTTTTCAGTGCAATTGTCACTCCTTCTTGTCCTCATAGTAACATATGAGCCAGTCGTGTTCATTAACTTGTGCACAATCTTGTGTTTACGAATGGTGATTACAGAACAAAAATGCAAATACCTTGACAGGAATGTAAAAAAAAAAAAAGAAAAATATATACTCCCAATACACATGCATTTCTATTTTTAAGTTCTTGTTATTAAATGCTATTTATTTGTGGTGTACCATGTGAACAATAAATCCAAGCATTTTTATAGTTTAAGGCAGCTGATTTATTAGTTGCCTCTTAAAGCGGTACTGTCGTCTAGGGACTTTGCAAAGACCCCCAATGATGACATTGCTGCTGGTGGTCCAGTGGCCGGTGGGGTTGGGGTGCAGATAAAGGTGAGGTTTACGTAGCTGGACCTGTCCCTTGCAGGCGTAGCAATCTTCTTCAAACCGGTTCTTAAAGCTACAGGAGCCGACATCACTGCAGTACTCTTGCACATGCATGATAGTACAGCTTTGAGGTTAGTGGAGGATCCCTTCCATAGACTGAGCCAATTCCCTGCAGCCGGCACTGGTGATGGTTGTCAGGATCAGGGCCGGCCTTAGGGGTGTGCGAGCTGTGCGGCTGCACAGGGCGCCATGGTGCAGGGGGCGCCCTGCGGCCGCATAGCTCACACGGCATGTCTGTTAGCCGCAATGCTAACAAGGCATTTGCCTTGGGCGGCATTTTCCAGGGGGTGGCAAAAAAGCCGCCCCCAAATGCCCAAGGCAAATGTCTTGTTAGCCTTGCGGCTAACAGACATGCCGGGCTGCTGGGCGGTCGGGCGGCGCTGGCGGGCGGCTGGCGAGGGAGCACTTCCTCTGAGCTGTCTGCTCAGCTCCCTCGCGCGCCGCAGAGTGAGGCTGGGAGCCGGAATATGACGTCATATTCCGGCTCCCAGCCTCACTCTGCGGCGTGCGAGGGAGCTGAGCAAACTGCTCAGAGGAAGTGCTCCCTCGCCAGCCGCCTGCCAGCGCCGCCCGCCCAGGCCAGCAGCCACTGGACCACCAAAGGTAAGGAGGCAGGGGGGGGGGTGTCTAAATAAATTTTTAAAAAGTGTTAATGTGGGTGTGTGTGTATGTTAGTGTGTGTCTGTGTCTGTTAGTGTGTGTCTGTTAGAGTGTGTGTGTGTCTGACTGTGTGTGTGTGTGTCTGACTGTGTGTGTGTGTGTCTGTTTGCCTGTGTGTGTGTGTGTGAGACTGTCTGCGCGTGTGTGTGTCTGTCTGTCTGTGACTGTGTGTGTGTGGCTGTCTGACAGTGTGTGTTTGACTGTTTGTCTGTGTGTGTGTGTGGCTGTCTGCCTGTGTGTGTGTGTGTTTGTGTGTGACTGCCTATGTGTGACTGTCTGGGCAGACTAGATGGGCCGAATGGTTCTTATCTGCCGTCACATTCTATGTTTGTGTGTGGCTGTCTGTGTATGACTGCCTGAGTGTGTTTGTGTGTATGGCTGTCTGCCTGCCTGTGTGTGTGTGGGAAGGGGTAAGGAGTGGGGGAGGGGCGCTGTGCAGATTTTTTGCACAGGGCGCCCAAATGCCTAAGGCCGGCCCTGGTCAGGATTGACACCGCAGCACCGTCTTTCTCTGTATATATGTTTAATTGGTTGGAATTTCAGCAAAGTACAACACAATCAAAATGAGTATTACAGAAAGATCCTATCTTTTATTAAATGCTCATTTGGAGGGGAAGGAGAGGGGCATAGTTGACAGTGCTGCTTTAACAGTAAATACTGAACTCCACCCAAGAAAAAAAATAAAAGTTCACACTTGGCCCACATTGTTAAAGGTGCAAATGCTTTAGCTGAATCTTCAGCATACACCAACCAGAGGGGGAAAAATGAAATAAATGAAAGTGGTAATAATGGTTATTATCTGCTTATAAGAAAGGCAATGCTTAATGATTTAGCCAGGCAAATGCTTGTGTTACATGTATTTGATGTCCCATATTTGGGAACAAAAGCTCCCTTTTGTTCTGTATGCAACTATAGTTTTCTTAATAATTTTCACAATATCCATTTTCTTTTAATCTTTTCCCTCACTGAATTAATCTCATTAATTTATTTGAAGACTTATTTTTTTCATGTGGCCTGGTTTTAGTGCATTTTCCCCTCTGTGATCATCATTAAAAATGGAAGCTATAATCTGTGAAAGTGGATAACTGTTAGGACATAAAATCCGTTTACGGCAAATTTACTTTCACGTAAGACAATCTGAACATCAAGAGAAGATACCTTTGTGTAATGCTCCTCTGAGTTCAGCTTGACAAAAATGCAGCATCTTCTTGTTATATCCCCAGCCTCTAATATAATGGAATGTGTTTTTTAACTTTGGAGCAATTGCCAGATTCTCTAATATGTATGTATGTGTTGGGAAATACATGTTAAATTAGCAACTTGTTATGTCTGATATTCTTTTAAATTTGAAGACGTTGTATTTCTTGTTTATATATTGAGGAGGCGACAGGAGAAATGTTGTACTGTTTTCTATGCAAAATGCCCATCTAGTAGGTGCACTTTTTTCCCCATATCTGCTTTTTCCCCATAACTGCATGCAAGTTGCATAGATTTTACATTTATTCAGACCCTGCCGTGTCTAAGAGCTGCGTTATATCACACAGAAGAAGCAGATCTTTGTACCCAATATTAGTGAGTCAGCAGCCAGTTTGAGCCCTGTACTCAACACCACACCTTGTGCACTGCGTGTGCAACTAGTGTTTTCACTGCAGGAGCTTTTACGTCATGTTATGTCTAGTTAAGGTTAAACCAACTGCAAAAAAAACTACTCACATCCACTGTATTGGCACGATAATAATGGCATACCCAGTAATGTTGCAAAGTTTAGCTCTTCAATATCCAGTCGTCGTCCTCAACCTTTTTTGCACTGTGATTCCCAGGCTTCTCGGTTATTTAAAATCTAGACCAACAAAATGGAAAGGAAATCCCAGCACCTTCAATCCCAGAAATCTGGGTTTCCACGGTTAAATAACCTTGGAAACAATGTTATTTAATAAAATGTATTTAGCTCTGACATGTAAACCAACTATGAAATTTAACACATACAGGTGATACTCGAAAAATTAGAAAATCGTGCAAAAGTTCAATTATTTCAGTAATGCAACGTAAAAGGGGAAACTAATATATGAGATAGACGCATTACGTGCAAAGCAAGATAGTTCAAGCCGTGATTTGTCATAAGTGCGATGATTATGGCTTACAGCTCATGAAAACCCCAAATCCACAATCTCTGTAATTTGGAATATTGTGAAAAGGTGCAATATTCTAGGCTCACAGTGTCCCACTCTAATCGGCTAAGTAAGCCATAACACCTGCAAAGGGTTTCTGAGCCTTTAAATGGTCTCTCAGTCTGGTTCAGTAGGAATCACAATCATGGGGAAGACTGCTGACCTGACAGTTGTGCAGAAAACCATCATTGACACCCTCCATAAGGAGAGAGAGCCTCAAAAGGTAATTGCGAAGGAAGTTGGATGTTCCCAAAGTGCTGTATCAAAGCACATGAATAGAAAGTTATGTGGAAGGGAAAAGTGTGGAAGAAAAAGGTGCACAAGCAGCAGGGATGACCGCAGCCTGGAGAGGATTGTCAGGAAAAGGCCATTCAAAAGTGTTGGGGACTTTCACAAGGAGTGGACTGAGGCTGGAGTCAGTGCATTCAGAGCCACCGCACACACAGACGGATCCTGGACATGGGCTTCAGATTTCGTATTCCTCTTGTCAAGCCGCTCCTGAACAACAAACAACGTCAGAAGCGTCTTACCTGGGCTAAAGAAAAACAGACCTGGTCTGTTGCTCAGTGGTTCAAAGTCCTCTTTTGTGATGAGAGCAACTTTTGCATGTCATTTGGAAACCAAGGACCCAGAGTCTGGAGGAAGAATGGAGAGGCACACGCTGCAAGATGCTTGAAGTCCAGTGTGAAGTTTCCACAGTCTGTGTTGATTTGGGGAGCCATGTCATCTGCTAGTGTTGGTCCACTGTGCTTCATTAAGTCCAGGGTCAAGACAGCCGTCTACCAGGAGATTTTGGAGCACTTCATGCTTCCTTCCGCAGACGAGCTTTATGGGGATGCTGACTTCATTTTCCAGCACCTGCCCACACTGCCAAAAGCACCAAAGCTTGGTTCAATGACCGTGGGATTACTGTGCTTAATTGGCCAGCAAACTCGCCTGACCTGAACCCCATAGAGAATCTATGGGGCATTGCCAAGAGAAAGATGAGAGACATGAGACCGAACAATGCAGAAGAGCTGAAGGCCACTATTGAAGCATCCTTTTTACTGCCAATATTACATTATTTTATGTATTTTACACTCTCTTCTAATATGGCCTTTTTCCATGTATTTGTATTTTAAATTATGACCACGTTAGAATCTTATATTGCTATTTGTTCCCCTTTTCCTATTATTTGCACGGCCGCCATTCGCGACCATTAAAACTACATTTCCCATGCAGATTGTGGCTAAACTTCCGAAATGCGGAAGTGCCGAAAGTCACGTGACCGTTTTAAAACGCTTACATTTACACTTTCCCATCCTTGTTTTAGAATTATATATATCAGAAATATGTCATGGTACTATAAACTATCCATTTATCTAGTTATTTATGTATTTTAATTTGACAAATTTGTTCTTTATACTGATTGGATGGACCAATTTTGGGCGCCAATATTTCAAAAAGTTGTGTTCCTATATAACACTTACTTACTAGCCAGGTATTGCATGTTATTCCATTTGATAAAGTCTGTTGACGAAACGCTTTATGGAAATTTAAATATTGTGTATTTTTATATATATTAAAGTATTTTGGTCATTTGTTTGTGCCAATTATCTTTTTTATAGACACACAACCTTTTTTTTACCCTGGCTTTTTATTATTTTATTTATTTTTTTTATTTTGATTGGTTTTAAGAAAAACCTGGAAAAAAACCCTGGAAGTTTCCTGTACTTAAAGAAATCCTTGGTGGGGATCAATCCACCCAAGCTGACATCACAGAGCAGTCGGTCTGCTCTCCATTTGTAAGTAAATTTTTTATTAATTTTATTGACACTGTTATACAGTGAGCACTATCGGCTTTCTCTTTTTTCCCGAGAATTGGACACCAGTGACGGAGAGGGACCCAATATATATCCCATAAGCGGGGATTATACCGATGTATGCGCTTTACTCTAGAGCTGGACATAAGCTCTGGCAAATGTGAGTTTTCTACCATTATTTCTTTTACGTCCACATTTGAATATTACATATTGCACTATTGGTTGTCCCTCTCTTTTATCTTCTATATAAAGTGGAACCACTACAGTATTAGAAGATCTCACCATTACACTAAAGACCATTCGTAAGGACACACAAGTTGGACTTTCTTTTTAATCGGACTTTGCATACTTTTATCCTATATTATTGACTGTGGCGCAGCCTTTTTTATTATTTTTATTTGATAGCTTCCGTGCCACGCCGCATTGAGGCAGTAATTGCTGCCGAAGAGGCCCAAACCAAGTACTGAGTCTATATGCATTCTTATACTTTACAGAGGTCCGATATTGTTCTATGTACATTCCTTGTTTTATTGACTGCATGTAATATTCTAATTTACTGAGATTGTGGATGTGGGGTTTTCATGAGCTATAAGCCATAATCATCTCTTCTGACAAATCTTGGCTTGAACTATCTTGCTTTGCATGTAATGTGTCTATCTCATATATTAGTTTCCCCTTTTACATTGCATTACTGAAATAAATGAACTTTTGCACGATATTCAAATTTTTCGAGTATCACCAGTATGTTGTTTGCAGGCATGGGTGCTTGAATGCACATGCTATAGGTTTTTGAAGCCTTTAAATTTTTTTTTTAAGTGAATACCTTTTTATGGCACCTCTAGGTTGATGTGATGGTATGTGGTCAGCACTTTATTATGGGGTTCTGTACCTTAACATGTCAACCAGTGGAGGCTATCCAGAAATTTGTAACTATGCAATCTATTTAATCAGTTTATAAAATGCCATGATGCTTTTGGTTTTATATTAATCTTATTTTCATTATAGTATGTTTTTATTGCTTTGGTTTAAATGTAATATCTTATTTCATGTTTTATTAGTGAATATGGAACACTTTTCTTGCAGTGCATCCCTGGGGAAATTAAATCACTTCATCCACACCCACTTGCTTTGTTTGCATCTGGAATTCATACCTGAAAAATTAGTCATTTTATATGGAATGGGGAAAGATTATAAAATATCCTAATACAATGTGGAGCTTACATGTAATCGGTGTATATAATGGTAAATTAAGTACATTAAAAGGTAATGGGTATATTATTTTGCATTAAACATGATGATCTTAAACTCTTTTATGTGTGTGTCATACATACGTACGTACATACATACTGATCAGGCACAACATTTAAACAGGTGAAGTGAAGAGCATTGATTAGATCAATACAATGGCGCCTGTCAAGCAGTGTGATATATTAAACAGCAAGTGAACCGTCAGTTCTTGAATTTCATGTGTTGAAAGCAGTAAAAATGGGAAAGCGAAAAGATCTGATTGACTTTGACAAGGGCCAAATAGTCAGAGCATCTCCAAAATGGCAAATCTTGTGGGGTATTCTCAGTACTTAGCGGTTAGTACATACCAAACGTGGTGCAAAGAAGGACAACTGGTGAACTGGCGTTAGGGTGATTGGAGCCTCAGGCTCATTGATACACATGTGGTCCAATAACACAAAAGAGGTACTGTAGGGCAAATTGGTGAAAAATTAATGCTAGTCATGATAGGTGTCAGAACACATTGTACCTTGATCCTTGCGGTGCTGCGTAGATGGGCTGGGTGTGTCTGTGTCATTTACCTAGGGAAGAAATGGCAGAAGTAGGCACTATGGGAAGAAGGCAAGCTGGCTGAGGCAGTGTTATGCTCTGGGCAATGTTCTGCTGGAAAATGTGGGTCCTGGCATGCATGTGGATGTTACTTTGACACGTACCACCTACCTGGATATAGTTGTAGATCACGTACACCTCTTCATGGCCTCTTTCATCAGAATAATTCGCCTGCCACACTGAAAAAAAATTGTTCAGTTTTGGCCTGAGGAACATGGCAAAGAGTTAAAAAAACAAACAAACAAAAAACTTAAAGGATATGCTGCTAATGCCTTGGTGCCAGATACCACAACATGTTCATAGGTGCCTCAGAGGTCCATGCCTCTGAGTGTTAGATATATCTATCCTATCTATCTATCATGTAGGCGATAGAAGCTGTGGATAGCAGCAAGCTTTCTTTGTTAGTTGATCCATGTGGGAGTGTGTCGGGAGGGCACATAAATGATATTGCACTATATCTGTTTATATTTAAAGTGACACAATGGGCACTCAGACCACTTCAGCTAATTGAAGTGGTCTGGGTGCAATGCCCTGTCCTCTTAACCTGGCAATGTTTATTATTGCAGTTTCTGAGAAATTACAATAGTTACATTGCAGGGTTAAAGGAACATTATAGTGCCAGGAAAACAAACTTGTTTTCCTGGCACTATAGGGTGTTTGGGTCCCCCCCCCCCCCCCCCGCCCTCCTGCCGGGCTGAAGGGGGAGGAAGGGGTTAAATTCTTACCTTTCTCCCTCGGCGCTGAGGACTCTCCTCCCTCTTCCGACGTCATCCCTCCCTCTTGCCGCGCGCACATTCAGTCAGTCCATAGGAAAGCATTTCTCAATGCTTTCCTATGGATGCTGGCGTCTTCTCACTGTGAAAAGTGCAGAAGCGTCTCTAGCGGCTGTCAATGAGACAGCCACTAGAGGCTGGATTAACCCTGATGTAAACATAGCAGTTTCTCTACAGCATTGAGCTGAAGTGGTCTGGGTGCCTATAGTGGTCCTTTAAGACTGCTGCTAGTAGCTGTCAATCAGACATCTACTAAAGGCACTTCCTGCTTGCTATCTCCATAGGAAAACATTGCAGCAATACTTTCCTATGGGGAGCACCTAGTATGATCGGGGCACTCTCCGTGCATGCGCATAAGCCCCACCCATGTCAGGTGACAATGTGAGTGCATAGTCCCAGGTCCCTTAACTCTGAAAAGGTTATTATAATAACTTTTGTAGGGTTAACTCTCCTCCATCCAAACTTCTGATGTGTCTTTGTGTTTTATTTATTTAAAAAAAATCGAGGCACTCACTTGCGGAGTATTATTTATAAATGAAAACTCCAGCATCTAGACTGGTTAATGAGAGATGTATGGACAGGATTTGGTACTTGGGTCAATTGACTGCCAACAGCTTTACTTCCAGTTGCCTGCCTATCTTTGATATATAAAGGTCTAGTTTACTTGAAGACACTTTAATGTTTTTTAAAATTATTTTTTACTTGTATTTTTAATTACACATTGTTTTTGTTGTTTTGTGGATTTAGCAGAAATAATACATGCATTTTTTAAATTTCTTTTCTTTTCAGTGTTCTAAATTGCTATTTCCTACTTGATATAATTCCTGAAGAGATGCTTAACTGACCTGTGCCATGGCTACAAAGGTTGAAATAACTTCATCCTTGACATCCAGAACAGCCCAAGGAGGACTAGGAGATGTTAAATCGCCAAGATCGCATCTAAGCCCCCTTTCAGACGCAAGTAACAAGTCAAATGACTCTAGTTTATCATGCTCTCTTCTGATAGAAGAATCCAACACAACTCCTAACAAATTTGTGAACAGGTTCAACCCAGGCACACGACCAAGAGTCTCACCAAAGCCTTTTTCTAGGGAAAGAACTTCAGAACCTAGGAATTTCTCAATCTTGGCCCCTAAATTACTTCCAGATGATAAACTGTCCAATGATGTTACTCCTGTAACCTCAATCAATACCTTTTCATTGGACAGTGGAAAAAATGAATATGGGAGACCAAGTTATACAAGTTTTAGATCCTCGCTGCAACAAAAATCTGAAAAAGATCAAAGCATCAAACCAGAAGAAGAAGTGTACAGTGGTAGGAAACTGTACTCTTCTACTTGGGTTCCTGGAACCCAGAATGTAGAAGAGTTGAAGACTACATCACGTTCAGATGAATGGAATGCAAGCAACAAACATGAAGTTTCTGGCAAACCTCAAGTGGCTCCTAAGACACTTGAGCTTTCTCAACCAAAAGACACATTCCATGCCTCCACTTGTAAAATTACTTCTACAGATGAGATAGTTGAACAGAAAGATACGGGCCTTGATGAGAAATCAAAAAATACCTTGATAAATAATCACAGTGAAGACACTGCCTCTTTGAGAGCTCAGTTAAGACCCAAACGTCGCCCTGTGTCTGGATTGTTTCTAAATTCTATAAATGACTCCTCAACAGATAATCAAGTGGCTAAAGATGAAAAACCACTGGTTAGAAGACCAAGGCCTCTCTCTGTAGATCTTACTGCAAAGTTTGAAACCAGAGATTCCTCTGTGAACAAGAAGGGAAATTCTTCTGATGAACTAAAGGAAAATATACCATTGAGAAAAAATTCATTTAACACCAGCATCTTGGAAGAAAAGGCTGAATTGGGAAACAGAGAGAGAAACGTTACCATCCAGTCTGAAGTGTTTGGTAAAGTCATCGATACCGATGTACATATAAATGAAGCAAACCGTGGAAGTCAATCAGGAAATCTTTATTCAGGATTCTCTGACAAAGAATCTGTACATAACTATGGAAAGGGAAGAAGGTTTAACCGAGAACATGTACTCAGTGGTGTTGGCGAAAACCATACCCCCAAAAAATCGGAAGAAAACTATATCCAGGCATCCAGGTCATCAGCACATGAAGAAAGATTTGTTTCTGATAACCGTGTTCATGGAACCAATGATTTAAGTAATTCTGATGAAAGTCGGATTGCACCAGGAATGATTAGAAGACGTATTAGCATGTTACTTGACACCACAGAACCATATGAAGCTAAAGATGACAAAGGAAGCCTTGCAGCTCTGCAGAAAGCTAATGCACTGACTACAGATAATGTAGACATCTATCCTGGAAGACCACGGACATCATCACAGTCCCGACCATTGCTTTCAGAAATCACAAAGATGTATGTATAATCTAACACAATGTTACTTTTGACTTGAAGATTTATTTTATTCCCACATTTTCTCATTCTAGTCATTTGAGAAGGTACACTTTCCAGTATTTGTCTTAGTACATGTCACATTTAAAGAATTATGATTTCATATTTTTATTTGTGATTTTATTATTTTTGTAATGCTCTTCACTTTTAACTTTTGTTTTTTGTATTTCTTCTTAGTTTTTATTTCCCCTCTCTCATGATTTAGTGGAAACGCAGTTGTGATATGTTAAAATATAATTTGCATTAGAATAGTAATTTTGAATGGCTTTCTTGTTGACAGGTTTTCAAGTTCACCACCAAAGGTTGAGAAGAGATCTGAGAAACCAGTAGAAATACAGAACATTACTGTAACCAAGGACTATGCAAACCTCACGGTAAAGAATACATTGCAAGAACATATTCACCTCCTTTTATTATTGTATTACATTTTACACTTTTATCAGATTTAGATTAAGACTGCATAGGGCCTACAGCTAGAAGGCAAGAGTTTGAGCTTTGTATTGTGCGTTTGTAAATCAGTTTGTTTATTAAGTGACCAGATTACATTTAAATATATGGTGGCCAATGCACGTTGCACACATGCAACTGTTTTAACTAGATGCAGTTTGCACGCAGGCTTAAGGTGGCTCTGTCACTCTTTTTATTTCCAGTCTCCCAGCCTAGGGCTGAGTGCATTCTAGGAGTCTTGAGACTGTGCGAAAGTCAACACAGAGTTCCAGTGATGCGACATTGGAAAAAAATGAGTACAACCAATGACAATATTGACAAAAGAATAGTAAACCAAAAGAAAACAAGTAAGACATAGTTCCAAAAATCATGACTGTTTTTCATGATCTGAGTCAATTGAATAAAAATGTCCTATTCCCGTATTTCCTCTTCTCTTTTAGATTTACAGAGGCGGGCAGCAGGCTTGATGATAGAACCAGTCTGAGGGTGGCACCTTGTGACTGTTTTGAGTGTTTTTTCATACACCAGTCACTGTGAAGCTCCTTCTCAGAAAGTGGCATTGCTAGAAATACTTTGAGCATAGGACATTTTTATTCAATTGACCCAGATCATGAAAAACAGTCATGATTTTTGGAACTATGTCTTACTTGTTTTCTTTTGGTTTGCTATTCTGGGGAGACCAAAGAGATCATTGTTGATCAATTTTGCACATCAGCAATATCTTTGTCACCTCCCACCGTATATATCTCTTTTCATACGTTTTGTTAAATATATATCCTAAACCATAGAGCAATCTCTTTTTAATATTTGGTAAAAAAAAAAAAGTATTTCATCTGAGGTCACAAACATGTTTGTGTTTTTGTTGTTGTTTTTTTTTTTTTTTATAAGTTGATTTATTTGATTAATTTTGTTACTGTTTTTAATAAATGACCAGCTCAATCACTTCCTGCTTTCTTTCCCAAGATTGTTCTGGGATCAGACAAACAATGTGACGTAACAGATTGAATCTAGATTTTTCTTATAAAAATAAGTGTGTAAGTAGAGGTCAAAAGTTATTTGGAACATGTCTGCAGATTTTGCAGTCAGTGTGGGCATGGTAGTCATTTCTAGTATATAAGTGCAATAAAATCAAATATACATTTTATCAAATTAAATGTCGGTCTTATACCTTGCTTCCTTTGCTCACCAGTTTGGTTGGAGGGGCCCTGCTCCCTTAGTTGCCCTAAGTGTCCCAAAAGAAAGAACTCTCAATGTAATTCCTTCACCCATTTTGTTTTTCCGACCCCAGAACAATCTTGGGAAAGTAAGCAGGAAATGTCTAGCCAATGACCAGAAAAGGAAACTAAAAAGCAAAAACAAAACAAATATTATTATCCAGAAATAAAGGTTTGTAGAAAACAGGCACAATTCTTGTAATCTCACACGCACAATGTAGCTTGCTAAACAGCTGCTATGTATATTTGCATACTGTATTGTCTTTAGCTGAATATAGCTGGCTGAACAGTTGCAATTTGTGTTTGCATGCCTTTGCCACTGGATAGAATATAGGTGTCCAATATATAAATAGATGTCCCATTGTGTATAAACAAACAAATTGTCGTTTAAAGGGACACTATAGTCACCAAAACAATTAATGAAGCAGTTTTGGTGTATATATCATGCCTTCTCTGTTATTCAGGAGTTAAATTACTTTGTTTTATGCACCCTATTCACACCTCCCTGCATGTGACTTGCACAGCCTTCCTAAACATTTCCTGTAAATAGTAATGTAATAGTTATCCTTCCTTTATTGCCAATTCTGTTTAATTTAGATTTTATTAACCCCTGCTATGTTAATAGTTTGTTATACCGTGCATGAGCCTCCTGTATGTAATTAAAGTTCAATTTACATCACATGATAAAACATTGATTGAAAGTGAAACCATTTTTTTTTTCATGCAGGCTTTGTCTGTCAGAGCCCAGGGGAGGGTGGCAAGGGCTACATAAACTTAAAAAAGTGATTTAACCCATACATGGCAGTGCATTGAGCAGTGAAAATTCAGAGGCATGATCTATACACTAAAATTGCTCAATTAAGCTTAACAAGACATTGTTCTACAGTTTCATTCATGTTTATACATAAATAAAATTGCAGCAGAATGCTGAATGTGACCTCTTTTAAACTCCTGGGATGCATCACCAGTGTTTCCTTAAACAAATTTCCCTCAATTTACTTATGATAGTGTTCAATTTATGTAGTAGTACTCCTTCTATAATAAGCAATCTGGCACCCACAACTAGTTGTTTGTTACGTGTTTGTTTAAATTTCATATATAAAAAAAAAGTAAACCCCAAAATATTTTAAGGGTTTCTCAAAGCACAGTCACAACTTTATTGTGAAGGTCATACAGGTGAGAGTAGGCACATAGGGCTCTGTGCATTGAAAGTGGACTAGAACTGGTGTAAAAATTGCTCCAGCTTTAAGCATGTCCTTTAAAACTGCCTGCGACTCATTTACTGGTTGCCTTTGACAAAGGGATACTCTGCTGAAGCACTCAGACAATAACCAATGTCCATAGTTGCACAAAATTGATGCCAATGCCAAAGTATGAACTTTTACTTTATCATATTAATACAGACTGAAAGTTTTACATTCTACCAATAGAAGCCTCAATTACAATCCAGTCAATAACATTTATCAACCGTTTCAACTCCAGAAGAGCCAGTTATTAACTTTGAAATAATTAAATTCCTGCCGTTAAAGGCTTACCAGAATCTCATAAATAACACTTACAATAATATCAATGAGATTGGTAGAGGTTTGGCTGGCATTAAATCCACTTGTTATTCAATAAAAATATCGACTTAATCAAGCAAGTATGATCAGCAAGTCGATAATGATCAAGGCCAGGGACCTGTAAATGTCAGACATTTTTTGAATAGCACCATTGGACTCATGGCAGCATCTTCTTGGCATATCTTCTATCCATATTCCAGCATTACTTATTTCCACAAAACAAGTAGGAGTTACATCTGATACAGTGATAATGTGTTTGGTAATGTAAAGCCATTCTAAATTAAATATGATTTTGTAATATAAACCATATGTATCTTCATTGCCAATCAAATCTAGCAGCATCCCTAAAACATTGCTAGCTTTTGAGTGTTCATTTAAGATTGGTACTCTGTATTACCATATGCAGTACCTTTTTACATCTACTTTCAATGTTACATAATTTAACACTCATTGTGTGTAAATATATTAAAGGGACAGTTTAGTCATCAAATAGATAAAGTTGGTATGGTGCCAGGAGGCCCCTGGAGGCACTTTTACCTTCAGGGATCAAACTGTTTTCGAACAGTTTAACCCCAAAATTGCCTCCAGCGGCGGTCACAGCTCCCTACACTGTGGCTTCCGGCTTCTGAATTTTTAGATTCAGGGAGCTTGGAGTGCCGCAGGGCAGGGTGGTGCTGATTGGTTAAGAGCGGTCAGCTGAGGCTGTCAGCCAATCAGTGACTCTGTCACTCAGCACTCTCACACCCATCACACTCAGCACTCTCACACCCATCACACTCAGCACTCTCACACCCATCACACTCAGCACTCTCACACCCATCACACTCAGCACTCTCACACTCAGCACTCTCACACCCATCACACTCAGCACTCTCACACTCAGCACTCTCACACCCATCACACTCGGCCCTCTCACACCCATCACACTCGGCCCTCTCACACCCATCACACTCGGCCCTCTCACACCCATCACACTCGGCCCTCTCACACCCATCACACTCGGCCCTCTCACACCCATCACACTCGGCCCTCTCACACACCCATCACACTCGGCACCCACACACACACACATCACACTCGGCACCGGCACACACACACATCACACTCGGCACCGGCACACACACACATCACACTCGGCACCCACACACACACACATCACACTCGGCACCCACACACACACACATCACACTCGGCACCCACACACACACACATCACACTCGGCACCCACACACACACATCACACTCAGCACCCACACACACACATCACACTCGGCACCCACACACACACATCACACTCGGCACCCACACACACACATCACACTCGGCACCCACACACACACATCACACTCGGCACCCACACACACACATCACACTCAGCACCCACACACACACATCACACTCGGCACCCACACACACACATCACACTCGGCACCCACACACACACATCACACTCGGCACCCACACACACACATCACACTCGGCACCCACACACACACATCACACTCGGCACCCACACACACACATCACACTCGGCACCCACACACACACACATCACACTCGGCACCCACACACACACATCACACACGGCACCCTCACACACACACATCACACACGGCACCCTCACACACGGCACCCTCACACACACACATCACACACGGCACCCTCACACACACACACACACATCACACACGGCACCCTCACACACACACACATCACACACGGCACCCTCACACACACACACATCACACACGGCACCCTCACACACACATCACACACGGCACCCTCACACACACACATCACACACGGCACCCTCACACACCCACATCACACACACACATCACACACGGCACCCTCACACACACACATCACACACGGCACCCTCACACACACACATCACACACGGCACCCTCACACACACACATCACACACGGCACCCTCACACACACGGCACCCTCACACACACACATCACACACGGCACCCTCACACACACACACATCACAGACGGCACCCTCACACACACACACATCACACACATCACACACGGCACCCTCACACACACACACACATCACACACATCACACACGGCACCCTCACACACACACACATCACACACGGCACCCTCACACACACACACATCACACACGGCACCCTCACA
The DNA here is from genome assembly GCF_036172605.1 of Pelobates fuscus. Classification (NCBI taxonomy): domain Eukaryota; kingdom Metazoa; phylum Chordata; class Amphibia; order Anura; family Pelobatidae; genus Pelobates; species Pelobates fuscus. Next base: position 168,716,746 of record NC_086321.1, on the reverse strand, counting down.
CACACACACACATCACACACGGCACCCTCACACACACACACACATCACACACGGCACCCTCACACACACACATCACACACGGCACCCTCACACACACACATCACACACGGCACCCTCACACACACACATCACACACGGCACCCTCACACACACACATCACACACGGCACCCTCACACACACACATCACACACGGCACCCTCACACACACACATCACACACGGCACCCTCACACACACACATCACACACGGCACCCTCACACACACACATCACACACGGCACCCTCACACACACACATCACACACGGCACCCTCACACACACACATCACACACGGCACCCTCACACACACACATCACACACGGCACCCTCACACACACACATCACACACGGCACCCTCACACACACACATCACACACGGCACCCTCACACACACACATCACACACGGCACCCTCACACACACACATCACACACGGCACCCTCACACACACACATCACACACGGCACCCTCACACACACACATCACACACGGCACCCTCACACACACACATCACACACGGCACCCTCACACACACACATCACACACGGCACCCTCACACACACACATCACACACGGCACCCTCACACACACACATCACACACGGCACCCTCACACACACACGGCACCATCACACACGGCACCCTCACACACACACGGCACCCTCACACACACACATCACACACGGCACCCTCACACACACACATCACACACAATACTTCCAAATATATATATATATATATATATATATATATATATAATCACACACTACTACAACACCCCTCACATACACTGAACCCCTCACACCCCTACTGCACCCCTAAACACATTACATTCCAGACACACACTAGATCCCTTACCCAACTCTGGATCATATACACACATTAGATCCCTATATACACTCTGATTCCATTATATACACACACTCACTAGATCTCCTACATATTCTGGGTCCTTCAAACACACACTAGACTCCTGTATACACACACACACACACACACACACTGCACCACCTACACACACACTACATTCCTAACATACACACTCTGGATCCCTTATACACACACTAGATTCCTTGTAAACAAACACATGCTACACCCCTAAACACACACTCTCTACAACCCCTACAAACACTACATCACCTATATACACACACACACACTATAGCCTGTATGCACACACTTACTACATCCCCTATACACACATTCTCTACAGCCCCTAGCCACATATGCATTACATTACACCACAAACACAACATAACTAAAACCGACCTTATTACATAATACCACACCACAATCAGCTCACTCTACACACACACAATCCCACAAGCAGGCTCCAAACACATGCACAATACTCTTTCCTGGCCCTTTTGTCTCCTGGTATCCATTTGTAGAGACACCAGAGACAAGTTGCAAGGAAACACAGTGCAAGCATGTTATTAAATTTGCTTGCACTATGCAGAACAAATACAGTTTTTTTTCCTCATGCTAGAGCTCTTTAGCAGAGCTCTGCCCTAAAGAGCATTGACCCAACGCTCACTTTGAGAGGGGGCGTGTTTGTCATTGGTGATGACGAAACACACCCTCTCTGCCCTGCCCCCTTCTTAGCGGGCCGCTGTGCTAAAAAAATGCCCGGGCCGAATTTTTCTCCCAGTCCGGCCCTGCTTTCCATTCACTAAACCAGTGTTTCCCAACCCAGTCCTCAAGGCACACCTACCAGTCAAGAATTTAGGGGTGACCCAGTTGTGTCTAAGGTGTTTTTTCTTTTTTTTCGAAAAACACCTTAGACAAAACTGGGTAATCCTTAAATCCTGGACTGGTAGGTGTGCCTTGAGGACTGGGTTGGGAAACACTGCACTTAACTAGCTTGCAAAGAAACGTAAGTGGGGAGTCACTGGTTGGCTGAGAGCGTCAGATGATTACTCTCAAACAATCAGTGCCCCCCTTCTTGGTGGTATTTTGTTTTGGTGCCTTGAGTGTTCCTTTAATTTAACTGTTAAATAACATTTTAGATAATTCTGTACTATATCCATAAGAGAATTGGTTTAAGGTAACAACGGACATTGTTTATATGTTAAACTTTTTAATATACATTTCAGGAGAAGGTGAACCTGAGGACTAGTGAATTATTGGAAGAGAAGCCCACATGGACATCCAAGTCTTTCATGCACTTTGATGAGAAGTTTGATGAAGGGGAAAATGCTACCAAAGGACGAAAAATGTTTATGTCTAAAGACAAAATGTTTGATTTAACAGCTGGTATAACAGAGGGGCAAGACAAAAATGTTTTGTCTCCAGAAATGTCACTTAAAACTGTGAGGGCCACAGTGTTTGAACACAATGTAGAAAGGCATAGTGCTGCTACAATATACAGTACAGTAGATTCTAAACTCAACCAACCCATCAAAAGTGAGACATTGTCTGAAGCTGTTGAAAGTAAAAAGGATTACCACAACCTGGAAGATAGATTTGATGGTGTCGCAAATCCAAAATACTCAAGTTTCAAAGACAAAATAGAGTCAGACGTTTGGATGACTGATCGCGTTGGAAAGGCTCCATCTTTTATTGAAAGAACAAATACTAGGGGAGATATTAAAGAAAATGTAGACCGCCATGTGCCAATTAGCATTAAAAATACAACCGACAATCTGCCTCGTCACAGAATTGAACCAAGATTTGAAATCACGCAAACTGTTGGGGAAAGAGCCTTAAGTGAATCCATAAAGGTAGTCCCAGAAGATAAGGCTGTGACTCTTCGTTCTCGAAGATCTTTCCACAGCAAAGAAAAAGAGCAAGACACAAATGAATTTGATGATAATCCTTTAGGTCGTTCTTGGAGTAAACTTCAAAGGAGTAAAAGTGAATACCGAAAACGGACTACCACTGGGAATGTACAGGAACCCTCTGTAAACAAGCCATTATCTCAAAATTTTGATATTCAGCTTGAAAAGAAGTACAGTTTTAAGTCAGAAAGGAGTTTGGCAATGAAATCCTTAATTGACAATAAACCAGAGAGAACTTATCAGGCAAACAGAATGAAAACTACAGATGGTAATGCTGATGGTGAAGTAAAATTTGACTTATTCACACCAGATAAACCCAGGGGAAAATATACTTTTGAATTGGAGAGTCAGGAGAAGAGTGATAATATTAAAATAAGTACAGTAGATTCCAAATTTGGTGAAATAGATAAATTATCTCTTACTGAAGACAAAACATGCACTAGAAAAACCTTTGAAAAAGAAAGATCAACCAAATCTAACCAGTCAAGTATGTATTTTGCTAAGGAATTCACAGAAACGGAGAAAAAGATTGTCTCAGAGGATTCTACTGCTTTCATGAAATCAATGCTTAATAAAGAAATTGAACAAATGAAGAAAGATCTTACACCTAGTTTATCACCTTCAAAAGAAGCAGATTATTTCAGAGGGGACGAAAGGGTCTTCGGACATTCAACTTCAGATGATAGACTATCAAGAGGGAGATCCTTATTAGATGGTCGTGATGCTAGTATAAAAGTTGATTATTTAACTTCATCAAAAGAAGCCAGAGAATTGTTTGTGGATGAACAAGAACCAAAAGAAAGGAGAAATGTGGGACTTCCTATGATAGATCCTATGCATAGTCCTGCCCTGACAGACTTGCCTTCATCTAATACCAAGGCAACATATTTTGCAGTGACCTATATGGATAATAAAAAAGATAATGTTGAAAAAGAGTTGGGAAATTACAGAGCTGCTACTAGTGTTATAGAAGATTTTCCTTTGAACACAAAGGTTAGAGTTGATAATCAATATGTAGCCTTGCAAAAAGACAGTATACCAGATGAAAGCTATATCCCCAAAGAAGACTTTGAAAAATCAGGTGCTCGAAAGCCGAGTCAGACCTACAGAAGTCAGAATTTTATGGAAGAGGATTTCCTTGAAAAGTCAAATGAGAGAACTTCTGAAAAGATTAGACCAAGTGTAATTGATATTGATGATGTGTTACGGAAATCTAATGAAAGTCCAGTCACAGAGAATAAAGGTACCACATATAGAGATTCTCACGTCAAATTCCCTGTAAAGAATCTCGAGGAGAGAGAAGAAAACTTAAGTGAGGGACAGATTAATTTAACACTGCATGAAGCCAAGGGAATGTACAAATCAACGGCTGTGGATATTGATGCCCTTATGATGGACTACAGAACAGGAAAAGCTAAAGAGAAAAAAGCAAGTGATGCTGCTGATTTTGAAGACCAAGGACAGTTTAGGTGGGAGAGATCAAGATCATTCAGGAATTCTGTTGAGAAGGGTCCAAAAAGCAAGTGGATAGAACCCAACATAAAAGTTATAGATTTTGATGAAGGACACCAATACAAGCCAACAGCATCATGGCCTAGCACTCATGAAGCCAACCTACATTTGGATCTGAAGGAAGATGATGACAAATTTAAATACCAAAAAGATTCAGATGGGCTTTATAGTTCTGACCAAAATTCTAGGAAAAAATCAGGCAAAACAAAGGAAGATCAAGCTATTCATTCACACTATGAAAAGAGTCAGAATAGAGTGAGTGTTGACTCTTTGCTTTCAAGACAATCTCGCCTTGAGCGCAGATCACCTTCAAGGGTGACTCAAGACACCTCTGAAGTAATTACGAGGAAATCTACGCGAAACAATGTATCTGAGATGAATGTTGATGACCAAGGAACTAACTTCTACAAGCAAAATGAGCGGAAATCGAATACTGTAGAGCAGAGGCAACCCCATATTGAAAAAAGGCCAGCTAAAACTAGCGATATACTTAACTTGATGTTGGAAAATAAAGACCGGACAAGAAGACGACCACATGCAAGGGAAAGTCTTCCAGCAGAGTCCATAGAGCAACCTAAATCACAGACCACCTACAGCCATAAAGAATGGATGTACAGCGAGAAAAAGGTATAAAGTGCTTGTTTTACAGTTATTTTACCATAATTACAAAGAATATAGAACAATATGGATTTCTTGCTTTTAAGTAAAGAGGCTACTTCAAATTACTTTTACAGTTTAAAGTTTTCATGTAGTGTCTGTCTATTCAACTGTTTTCCCCTACTAACATCTCATAATATAATAGCACATAGTGTTGTTTTTAAATGTTTACCTTTTGTTAATCCTGTAATAAGGAAAATACATTTCTGACTATAGCCTTTTTCCCATTTATGTTTTAAACCTAATTCTGCGCAATTCCAGTCTTATCTCTTACCTATCCTATTTATTCATCCACGTTTTTTTTTTAAATAACCACGATAAAGGGTCACTCCAGTCCCCTAAAGGGATTTAGCTTGCTGAAGTGCTTTACTGGTTAAAGGGACACTATATAGACACCCTATCCATTTTATCTCAATGAAGTGGTTTGTATAAGGATAAAGGTACAGAGAGACATCACCACGTAGGATGAAGGCAAAAACTATTTATTGGAGATCAAAAAGGGCAAAAAAAACACAAACATTTTGGCCTACAGGCCTTAATCATATCTACCTGGAGGCTGGAAAGTTGTATCCTTTTTGCCCTTTTTGGTCCAATAAATGTTTTTTGCCTTCACCCTACATTGTGACACCTCTCTACCTTTATCTTTATCCATTTTATCTCAATGAAGTGGTGTGCATAAAGTGCCTATATATTGTTCCTTTAACCAGTAAAGAACTCTATAGTCAGTTGACCCTGGAAACTGGCGGGTGGGTAAAATATGAATCTATATGTGTGTCTTTGTGTGTATCTGTATTTCTGTGTGTCTGTGCATATATATGTCTGTATACGTGTCAGTGTTTCTATCTGTGTATCTGCATGAATTGCAGTCTTTATATAAGTTTATCTGCATGTGTATATATCAGTGTGTCTGTGTACATTTCAGTGTTTGTATCAGTGTGTCTGTGTAACGGTTTGTGTATCTAGATCTGTGTCTGTATCTGCATATGTATCAGTGTGTGTATCTGTATCTAATATAAGGAGTACATTTTATGGAAGTGGGCTACCAAGGGGTGCACAAGTGAAAAAGGGCAACCCCTGCTCCAGAATATAAAGAAGGAATTAAAGGTAGAGATCTGATCTCATATGTGTATTTTCATAACCACGTTTGCACCTTTAAATAAATATGTACACTGAACAAAATTATAAATGCAACACTTTTGTTTTTGCCCCAAAGATCTAAGACTTTTTCTATGTACACAAAAGGCCCATTTCTCTTAAATATTGTTCACAAATCTGTGTCTAAATCTGTGGTAGTGAGCACTTCTGCTTTGTTGAGATAATCCATCCACCTCACAGGTGTGGCATATCAAGATGCTGATTAGACCGCATGATTATTGCACAGGTGTGCCTTAGGCATGCCACAATAAAAGGTCACTCTAAAATGTACAGTTTTACTGTATTGGGGAGTCCGAAAACCAGTCAGAATCTGGTGTGACCACCATTTGCCTCACGCAGTGCAACACATCTCCTTCGCATAGAGTTGATCAGGTTGTTGATTGTGGCCTATGGAAAGTTGGTCCACTCCTCTTCAATGGCTGTGCGAAGTTGCTGGATATTGGCAGGACCTGGAACACGCTGTTGTATACGCCAATCCAGGGCATCCCAAACATGCTCAATGGGTGACATGTCCAGTAAGTATGCTGGCCAGGCAAGACCTGGGATGTTTTCAGCTTCCAGGAATTGTGTACAGATGCTTTCAACATGGGGCCGTGCATTATCAGGCTGCAACATGAGGTGATGGTCTTGAATGAATGGCGCAACAATGTGCCTCAGGATCTCGTCACGAAATCTGTGCATTCAAAATGCCATCAATAAAATGCACCTGTGTTCGTTGTCCATAACATACGCCTGACCATACCATAACCCTACCGCCACCATGGGCCACTTAATCCACAACGTTGACATCCGCAAACCGCTCACCCACACAATGCCATCTGCCCTGTACAGTGAAAATCGGGAATCATCTGTGAAGAGAACACCTCTCCAAAGTGCCAGACGCAATCGAATGTGAGCATTTGCCCATTCAAGTGGGTTACGACGCCGAACTGCAGTCGAGTAGAGACCCCGATGAGGACGACGAGCATGCAGATGAGCTTCCCTGAGACGTTTTCTGACAGTTTCTGCAGAAATTCTTTGTTAATGCAAGCCGATAGTTGCAGCAGCTGTCCAGGTGGCTGGTCTCAGACGATCTTGGAGGTGAAGATGCTGGATGTGGAGGTCCTGGGCTGGTGTGGTTACATGTGGTCTGTGGTTGTGAGGCTGGTTGGATGTACTGCCAAATTCTCTGAAATGCCTTTAGAGACTGCTTATGGTAGAGAAATGAACATTCAATTCATGGGCAACAGCTCTGGTGGACATTCCTGCAGTCAACATACCAATTGCACGCCCCCTCAAAACTTGCGACATCTGTGGCATTGTGCTGTGTGATAAAACTGCACATATTAGAGTGGCCTTTTATTGTGGTGAGCCTAAGGCACACCTGTGCAATAATCATGCTGTCTAATCAGCATCTTGATATGCCACACCTGTGAGGTGGATGGATTATGTCGGCAAAGGAGAAGTGCACACTAACACAGATTTAGACAGACTTGTGAACATTTGAGAGAAATAGGCCTTTTGTGTACATAGAAAAAGTCTTAAATCTTTGAGTTCAGCTTATTAAAAATGGGGGCAAAAACAAGCGTTGCATTTATAATTTTGTTTAGTGTGTATATCTTTTTATTATTATTTTTTTTATTTACAAAATGCCGGCAACGACTATGTCCCACTGGTTAAATTACCAAAACTCTCAAACATATTGAACCGTTCCTTTAAAAATATTTTTTCTAAAAATCAGTTTGTTATATTTGGTATGTATAATTGCTGTAATTTCAGGAATACTCGGAAAGGGGAGTATCCGGGCAACGTCCAATAACCTTGCATGAGTCAGAGTTGCGGAGAGAAAGGAGAAGTCGCAGCCAACACAGAGAGAAATTGGTAGAACCAGAACAGGTAGGTTCCTCTCTCCATCTTTTTCTTCACATGCACCTTGCATAGCATGATTTCTTTATTAACTGGAGATATATTAATAGTTATTACAAGTAACTATTAAATAAAATGTAACTGTTTTCTTTGATTTCTATGTTTTTGGTTTTAAATGAAATAAAATTAAACATTGCTTTGTTTTGCAATGACAAGAGCTTTTGTTATGCATTTACTATAAGTGAGCCTTATGCAGCATTTTTGGTTAATATTGTTTTTGTAGCTGTCTGCAACTTTGTGTGATCTGGGAGACAAACGACATTAGGGGGCTTGCTGTTTTTATAACAGGCATCAGAAAATTGCATTTGATTTATTTACTACTGGTATTTATAAAGCGCCAACAGATTCTGCAGCGCTGCATGTAGGGTCCTAAGTTGTAAAATTGCATTTTGTTCATAAAATAACAATTCAGGTAGAGCTTTTCTCTTAGTCGGGCTCAATGATATATGTTACATCCAACTTGGAATCTCAAAATGAAATTGTAGGCGAGATAACCTAGTGCCATATTGTCCAACTACTGCTTTACCTGTTCAAACTTACTGGCTGCAGGTTGCATTCCATCCATTAAGGCAAAATATTGTTTTTAGTTACTAAATGGAGTTACCGTAAGCAGAATTGGCAAGGAAATTAAATTATAGGCTTAAATACATACTTTATTTGGGGGAAAGTTAAATTCAACTAATTTTGTAACCTTTCACATTGCTGTGGCTGGTAAAATTAGTACTATTTAGAGAGAAAATTGTAGCCTCTGTTTATTGATTGCTGCTCCTTAACCCCTTAAGGACACATGACGGAAATATTCCGTCATGATTCCCTTTTATTCCAGAAGTTGTGTCCTTAAGGAGTTAAATTTCCTTAAACATGTGCTAAATGCTTTTTAAAATATGACTAGAAAAAAGCTTTATGTATGTTATTGTTCTATTTTAAGTTTCCCAAGTTAGGATTTTCTTTTTTGGGGGCAATATTTGTAATAAGGGTATGTTAGTTAGGGGTTTTTCACCCCTCCCTGTCACATGTGCCTTATCCCTGGGCCCTATTTAGCCTTCAACTGCAGAGAACTGGATTTTTCCCCCCCAAGTAAGTAGCTCATGAAGCAGACATTAGGCTGTTACAGTAGGACCTGCCAAAGATGGGGTACATTGACGTTGTGGCAGGCTTATGCAAGGTTTTTTTTTTGTGCTTAGATTAGGGGTTTTTAAAGAGTTGAGCAGTGAGACTGCAGGGACATGATCTAGGCACTAAAGCTGCTATAGTAAGTTTAAATTGTTTTAGTACTTGGAGTATCCCTTTAAAGGTAAGCTGTAGCTTACTTGTGTATTGTGCTAGTACTTTCGGCTTGGTGTCAAGAAATGAGCCAGGAGGCTGAACCTGTTGGGTGAATGTTTAACCAACGTCTGTGTAGGACTTCCTTATTTAGATATACAGTATAGAATGCGTGCTTTAGATTACATTTTACTGCCTCGCTGAACAATGCTGTTCTTGCAAGATGACCTGGATTACACAAACATCTTTAAATGGCTTCAAGTTTACATTGTTAATGTTTTTATTCCACCCCTCACTCCATCACCACATTAAACACAGGAATAGATACACAATTGTTTAAAGGTACATGAATATAGCAAATGTGTATAGTATGTTCTAACAAGGTAAAGTATGGTGTATTCATTGCTAATGTACAGTGTTTACAATATAATTTGTGCACAAAGCAGACAATTATGTTGCCAGTATTTATATCTAATTCCCTGTACTTCAACTTCTCACTGAAAAAGTGGATTCCGTCTTGGAGGACTCTGTTGTAATTAGTATGAGCTGAGTATGTGCACATGGAAATGTTTCCTAACAAAATAGAATCTTGTCATTTGTATGTTCATAATTGTTGGTCACTGTCAGTAATCATTTTAATTACAGATTGCCTTTTTTGCAATTTTGCTTTCTTATTTTGGTATCTGTGTATTTTCAGTGTGAGTTAAAAATTTACCTTGGTTAAGCTTCCGCTGGGACAGTCTAGAATTTGGACACCTTTGATTATTTTATTCAGATTTTATTCATACGTTTATAAAGAGGCAGATAAGCCACGGTTTTATGCATTATATGTATGATTAATTTAATAGATGCCCATCTCGGAGTATCCTTTGTAGCAAATACCAACAAGCTGCTGTTAATGTGAATTCCAGTCTCAATTGTGTGTATATACATATATATATTTGTAGATAGTGATCAGCACTCACGGACTTGGTGAAGTTAAAACTTACAGTTTATTGAAATTCCATTTTAAAAGATCAACGTTTCAGTTCCCACTGGAACTTTCATCAGGATCAGGCATACCTGAGTGCTGATCACTATCTACAAATATATGCTGTTCCCTGGATTACAAGCACCCGGCCAACATTTACTGAGAGCGTGAGTGCAAGTGTGTGTGTGTGTGTGTGTGTGTGTGTGTGTATATATATATATATATATATATCTATCCTAATATGTACATAATTCCAGGATGAGTTTATGGAATATGTGCAACAAATGATATTTGCTGATAGTTCCATTCATAATAAAATAAAACTATAACTTTTGCATGAAGTTAAAACTACATCATCATTTTTAAGAATCTAAAAATGCATGCCGAGTAGTTTACCAGGCTTGTATATTTGCAGATTCATGCTGTTTTGCACTGATGGCATTTCCCATAGCTGTACAGTTTGGGAGAATTGTACACAGTCAGAAGTATCCTTGATTGTAGATATTATCTGTATGTTGTTAAAGTTCCCTCCTTTGATTGATTGTTTAAAAACAAAATTTAAAAAATGTGGACGAGAACTTCACTTAGAATGAATTATCAGTGCATGCTGACATGAATTTTTTATTTTTTTTATATTCTTTATTTTTTTTTGTGCAAAAAGGTTTACAAACAGGCATGTAATGCCACGATAGCAGTAACAGGCAAATCAAGGCATTCAGTATCATGACATAGGACTGAACTGCACAATTTGTGTGTAATATAGGTCTCGGCAAAAAATAAGCAGGTATGAGTGGTACTAAACAGATATGTAGACTGGCATTTTTGGTATTTAAAATAGAATAATAATATTATAATAGCATGTTTCACAGGTATAATCAGCTTCTGATTTATATGTGTGCATGGGATTGTAGATAAATGGGTAATCGTTTAGGCAATTTGTGCATCAATCAACATGGGAAGCCTGTTGGGTAGGTATGAGCATTGATATTGGGTCACAACCCGTGTAGCTGCTGGTCAAGATTGCCCCTTGTGTAAGTAAATAAAAAAAAAAAGACCTTTTTATGCCACTGGTTGGGACAAAAATACAGATGCCATAGGAGACCGATACCACTGGGTAAGACAGTGCGCAAAGAGTTTTAAAGGAAAGTAGTAAATTAGTCTGAGAAACAGTAGTACAATCATGTTAACTGTTTCATTGCATAGTTTTAGCTGGTTGGTCTGAGCTGTAATTGTGTTATGGGAGATGTGAATCCGGTGATCGGAGTTTGAGGACCCCTGCTCTATGCCATAATAACAAAGTTCTCCAACTCTGATGGTTTTGTCAACATGTTTTAATTTTTTTTTATTTTTACTTTAAGGCAATTCCATTTTCAGTTCTCCTGCGTTTTTTGTGTTGACTTGAAATTACTTCACACACACTTGTGCTATTTGAATCATATTACAGAGAATGATTACTCTGTTTGGAAGTTTATGAGTTTATGTATGTTACTGCATTTTAGAGTTCTAATCCCTTTTTCTGTTACACCAGCGGTTGAATGTTTTGTTCATTGTTTAAGGCTCACTCCCATAATGCAGTGTACTATAGGTGAACCAGATTTATTTTGACTTGTCACTGTGATATCTGCAAACATAATATTTGATGTATATGTTTTAGTGGATTTTTAATCATGTGAGTATATAGAATTAATATTTGTACTTGCCTGAATCCAACTTTCATGTTCGTGTATGATGTTTAGGCTCTGGTAATAGTAGACACCACTCATATAATGTTAAGTATATTAAAGCTTCTAAATACAGCAAGGCAATTTATACTGGTACAGATGTCTGCATGAGGGGTTATGGGAATAACCTGGGTTCGACATTTACAGGGATCCTGTGCCACCATTGGTTGTCTGTTGTTGGCATAATGCTAAAGTTGGAGCTGCACATCTGTTGGCTAAGGGCTCCCTCTCTCTCCAAAATCAATGAAGTGGTCATGGTACTTGGATTAATCCTTTACATATCTTCACTTATTTTTTTTATTGCGTAACTTAACTTCTCAAGGTGTCATAGGGAAGAGACTCAAGAGAATATTAACGCACTACTACTATTATTAATAATAAAGGTAGTAGAGCCTGCTGGAAGACAACTTTTTTTATTTTTTATTTTTTTATGCCTAGTGCAAGTATTTGTTTGCTCTCATTGTGTCATTGCTACTTACTGTGGTGGACTTGCCTTGTTCTAATTATCAAATTTGTTCTGCGGTAATTTTTTTCACCATATTTCTGAGTGCAGCATTGTTACTTTGATGGGCTTTTCAGCCTTTGTTCCTAGCTAGAATTTTTGAAGCAATTTGTTTGGGTCAGTTCTGTTTCATGCAACCGTGGTCTGATGCACACTAAAGGGCATACACATGTCTCTGAGTCTAGACTATTTATGTCAGCAAGGACATCAAATGATGTATCTTTACTTCTAGCCCATCCAGCACAAAAGAACTGGGATATTACCACTACTGTAATGGAATTTTTTGTAATCTCCTCTGTTTCCAAAAGCTTCAAATTTGTAGCTCATATACATGTATAACTGATTAACTTCATTAAACTACAGCTAAAGGAACACTATAGGGTCATGAACATGTATTCCAGACCCTATAGTGTTAAAAAAAAACACTATCTAGCCCCCCTGCCTCCTGTTGCCCCTCTAAATATAGTAAAACTTTGCCAGCCTCTGCCCCTTGGTTGACCTCATCAGAAGTGATGCTCTGAGCCAATCACAATGCTTTCAGATAGGAAAGCATTAGATTGGCTGAGATTGCCAAGGAGGTGGGACAGGGGGTGGAACCAAACACCACCTAGGCCAGTCAGCATCTCTATGATTAAAGTTTAGTGTCTCCTCTTGTGGCCACTGGAGGTGTCCCTAGGCTGTAATGTAAACACTGCTGTTTCCCTGAAAAAACAGTGTTTACTGCAGAATACCTGCAGGGACTGACCATACTCACCAGAACAACTACATTAAGCTGTAGTTGTTCTGGTGACTATAGTTTCCCTGTAATTTGGCGTTTGCATTTTTTTTTTTCCCTAATAGAAGTTTTTGAGAAGAAAAATATTCTGAAGAAACAGACGGTGACATTTCAGTGACATTCTTTTATGAATTAGTCTGTAAAATCCTATTTTGGTTTTGTTGTCAATGACGTTATGAGTAGACGTATCCTGGACTAGCTCCGCCTCCATCCACAACATCTAACACAAACCTATTTGGCTATTAAATGTAGGAAGGAATGAGTAGTAGAAGTTGTTTTAAATGTTACCAGGCAAGATTTGCTTTAATGAAATGAAAATGGATTTATTGATAATTCCGACCTGACAAGATATGCTATTCAATGATTTGTACATGCCTTTATTTCTACAGTACTTTCTGGATTTGCCCTAAAGTCACTGGGTTAAAAACAAACAAACACAGTCTTGTTCTTATTATAGACATCATACTTTGAAATAGGATAACAAAGCCGTAATAAATCTGCATTCAACAAGTTCCTCTGAACATTGATCAATGGCATCTGGCCTTCAGGCTTTATCTTGTTTAAGATTTTAAATCTCATAAGCAGGTCAGTATAAACTACAGCAGCACACTGAACCCTGCCCTTCGCTGCACCATTCAAGCATTTACCTTTTCATAGCCCTTTATGTTGCTTATTACCTCTTTAAAATGAAAAACGTTTCAGATATTTGGGTGGTGAAGAGGTGTGCCTATTTTTTTGAAATGCCATGGTCCACTCTGTCATATTCTGCAGCGCAGTATTAACTTTGTCGACTAACAATTTTAGTCTACTAAAATGTTTGCGATTTAGTCGACTAAAACTAAAACCCTTCAGATGACTAAAATACGACTAAAACTTATATGGCTTTTTAGTCAAAAGATTATGACTAAAACTAAATTGAAATTTGCAGCCAAAATTAACACTGGTGCAGCTCTCTACAGTTATGGTAGAACATACAATATGCAAAGACCAATACAAAAGGTATAGTAGGCCCTGCCCATGAGCTAAGATCTAGCCATATGGACTCCTTACAACAGCTAGCATAAAAGCGGCTGTATTTAGTTCCAGGTGAGAGGCCTACCTACTGGAAGATTTAATATCTAACCCTAATCCCAGAGAGACCATTAAGAATAAATATGTGTCGTGCATAAGACACATACACTCCTTGCTCTAAAAGACCGTTTTTTTTCTCTATGAGGGAGATCAAATGTGTCCAACCTTCCCATGGTTAACTCTGAACATCCAAACTGTCCAAACATGATTCTAATTACTGGAATAATTTAGTGACTGCTCCATTATTATTATTATTATTTTATTATTTATATAGCGCCAACAAATTCCGTAGCGCTGTACAATGGGTGGACTAACAGACACATAATTGAGATCAGACCACTGGACGTACAGGAACAGAGGGGGTTGAGGGCCCTGCTCAATGAGCTTACATGCTAGAGGGGTCCATCAAAATATACAAATGACAACCAAGTAGTTTCAGTGTTAAAGAAAACCAAAATGAAACATACTCTATATGGAGTTTGTGTCTATATGGAATAGCATTATCAAGGCATAAAATATATATATATATATATATTTTTTATTATTTCAAATTTCTATTCTCTGTAGAGCACTGTTTGTCAAGCCTCATCTGGACAACAGCCATGAGACATGAACAGATGGACTAGTTTAGCAGACTGAATTTTGCATTAAGCCATATGTTCTGATGCTGGGAAATGTAGAATATTGGGGCAGTTAATGGTCATTGAGGCATGTAGCTTTGGTTCCATTACACAGATTAAATGAGTATGTGACTGCTCTCCGCTTTCCTTTCTACATACAAACTTTTATTTATTTTGTTTGGTACATCCGGAATATCATTTTACTAGGATTTCATCCATTAAAGATCTAGATTAATTTATAAAGAAGTCTTTTTTAGGATACTTCATAATTTATAATATTTAGCTTTCTAACAAGGTGAAGGGCATACAGCACCACTCACCACACAAATTTGGGAAATATTAAGCTGTTATGGTGGATACAAAACCATTCTATATACTTCTCAACATTATTGGTAGAACTGTCTCAATTTGTGACATGTACCCCATCTTTCTGGGTTATCTTTAAAATAAATGAAATGCTATGTCAAGCTCAGGATGTGAGCTTGACATAACAGGTGCGTGATCATTTGATTTCTCCGTGACTGTGGCTTAGCTTGGAATTCTTTCTGAAAAGGCCCTAAAATTGCAGCCTTTGCATCTGGCTTTAGAAGGTTTTGACTCCCAAATCACTGTTAGACTTTTCTATTATAGGCCATTAAGGGGAATATGGTTGCATTCCGCACCCAGAGCCTCCTAATAACCAGTGCGATAACTGTAGCCAGTTAGTGCTTAGAGTATCCAAACAGGCAAAATTAGGCAATCAAATATTTAAATGCAGACAGTAGATGTAGTAAAAATACAAAATCTTTTCACTTTATTTAAATATATACATAAAGGCTATCTTTAATTAAAACAGCCAAAGTAACAAATTGGACAAATCACAAAATCAAAAAGTCACAGAAAGTGATCTTTTTTTCATTTGTCCCATTTTTCACTGTGGCTGATTTTTTTTTTTTAAATCAAGATACCGTATATACTCGAGTATAAGCCGACCCGAATATAAGCCGAGGCCCCTAATTGTACCCCAAAAAACTGGGAAAACTTATTGACTCGAGTATAAGACTAGGGTGGGAAATGCAGCACCTTCTGGTAAATTTCTAAATAAAATTAGATCCTAAAAAAATTATATTAATTGAATATTTATTTACAGTGTGTGTGTGTGTGTGTTGCAGATCCTTGGTGGGGGTGGGCATTTTTATTATTTTTTTTATTATTATTATTTTAATAATTTTTTTTATTATTATTTCATTTTTTTTTCGTCCCCCCTCCCTGCTTGATACATGGCAGGGAAGGGGGCTCTCACTCCCTGGTGGTCCAGTGACATTGGCAGTTCAGTGGAGGGGGGCTGGCAGGAAGCTCTTACTTACCTCTCCTGCAGCTCCTGCTAGCTCCCTTCTCCTCCGCGCTGGTCCGGTCAGCTCCCTCTGCAAGTCCCAGTGTAAGTCTCACGAGATCCGCGCTATGACCCCGCGGTTCTCGCGATACTTACACTGGGAGCTGACCGGACCGGCGCGGAGGAGAAGGGAGCTGACAGGAGCTGCAGGAGAGGTAAGTAAGAACTTCCTGCCAGCCCCCCCCCCCCCTACACAGCCCCATTGTCTGTATTATAGCAATGTAAGTTGCCATAATACAGACATTGACTCGAGTATAAGTCGAGTTGGTTTTTTTCAGCACAAAAAATGTGCTGAAAAACTCTGCTTATACTAGAGTATATACGGTACATAAAGATTTAGTATTTTTACTTAATCTGCTGTCTACATTCAAGTTTACTTGATTTATGCATTTTACTGGGTAAAAAAATATTACTTTTGCTGTCTGCTGTCATTGTTTTGTTTTTTTTTTGCAGTCTATGCATAGAATAACCATTTAAACATGTGCCTAGACCACAAATGTAAAGGCAGGAGCCTGGCGTTGTAGGAAGGGCTAGTTCGGCTATTTACAGGACTTTTCTCCTCTCTTCAGCTACCATATTGTGGTCTGAGTATTGCGTGATCCCTCCCTCCACAATTTCAAAACTCATTTCTGAACACTTTCAAGTGGGCCCTCTTTTTATTTTACAGGCCTACTGAAACATTGGTTTTGGCACGTCACCAAAACCGACCGACTTACTACTTCTATGTTACGTTATGTTACGTTATGTTAAGCTATGCTTTGTTACTTCAATTACACAATCTATAGATCATCTGGGATTATAATGTAACACACATTGCTGTGACTGCAAAATCATCGTAGTGAATCACATTTTCTAAATAGTGTTGTTTGGTGGGGGAAAGGGGATTGTAATTGCAGACACACATCACTCCCCTTAGACATCTATGGGTTTTGACCTTGTGAAATTGTCCCAGTGGTTCAGAATTGGCAGAGAGGAAAACCACTTGTTGTCACTTAATTGTAAACCCTGTCACACTCTTTAGCCAAACTGTTTTATCTAGGACTGAAAGTAAACTAAACGCAATTCCCAGACCTATTCACTCCCCGTAGAGCCAACTTTCAAAAGCTTTCAATGCTTATGTGTCTGTACACTCTAGTATATTAGGTTTATAGATTTCTGGAAGCACGTGGATAGTTGAATTTCAGGCCTGTGTGACTGCTTAAGGGGTTAAGTGGTTAAACATAGCAGCGGTAACAAATATCACAGATCTATTCCTGTGGAGCCATCTGGGCAGTGGTTAGTGAAAACTGTGATTAGTCTGAAGAATAGGTTCTTTGTCGTTAGAAATGTCTGTTGTAACTTGTGATTGTAAAGGAAGTTCTTATCCATGATGACGCAAACTATTTTTCGCTCCGTTTAAATGCAGACATGGAAAGCTACTAGTTAATTTCCTGCTTTGGATAGAAATCAAAAATGGAACATGGTCTAAACTATACAGCTACTGTACACACAAGTGTCTTGTCTCTGTGGAAAATGGTTTTGGTTGCTGACTGATCTTTTGACCATAGTCTACTGTAAAACAAAGACTTTGAACTTTCTTTACTTTCACCAAGTTAGATTCTTCAACTAGTTAAAACAGTGTGAAAATTAATGGCCATAGCTTCATAAAATGTAATTATTATTATTATTTTATTATTTATATAGCGCCATCACATTCCGTAGCGCTGTACAATGGGTGGACTAACATACATGTAATTGTAACCAGACAACTGGACGTACAAGAACAGAGGGGTGGAGGGCCCTGCTTCATGGGCTTACATTCAATGTCCTTCAAGTTTAAAGGGATGCTGTAGGTATCAAAACAACCTTTGCTTAATAATGCATTATTAGTGTATGGACCAGGGGTGCCCGAAAGGTAGATGTTTTAATACGGCAGCTTCCATGCGTAGACTACGGTGTTTTCTACGTACATATGTACAGTTGAGGCTTTGCAGATGTATGGCAGGGATGTAGTATATATGCCACAAACCCATCTTCATAAACTTACTACGTTGTAGAACTCATTCTACTCATTTAGATGATACTGGATGTCCGCATGCAGAGTATGAGGACGTCCAGTGTCAGTTTGGTGACCAAAGGTTGCCTAACCACCCAGATGTCTGGTGACAGACAGCCACTAGAGGTGGAGTTAACCACACAAGGTAATTATTGTAGTTAATCGATAACTTTATTATCTACACAACAGTGTAATGAATACAACTTTGTATTCCTTACACTATAGAATCCCTTTAAGTTCCCTGAAATACTTGGGAAAGTAACACTATTAAGTACAGGATTTGTGACAATGCCACTTTAATGCATCATAATTGGAGTTAATGATACAGCACAGTGCTGCAGAGTTATTCAACCCTTGACCAGTGAATTGATTCATTGTATAGGTGATATCCCTGCATATGGTATGGAAAGATTGCTAGTAGTCTTTGTGACTGCATCCAAATAGCTTTCTGTAACAGTGTGGACGGTTTTGTGTAGAGCACAGAATAGGAAGCAAGAGATATCTTGTAGTGTACTGTTCTTGAGTTCATATATAGCACAAGGTTGTGTTATTCCTAAAAGTTGAATACATGTATCATTTAGAAGGATCTGTATGTCTTCAATGTGGAGACACATTCCCAGAGACTTGCATGAGAGCAGACCTAGCTTTCAATCAAAAAAACATCATTTGAATTGCAAATGCCCTGGGGGCACTTTTTTTTTTTTTTTTTCAGAAACCGTTGAGTGGGACCAGCAGCTTTTCTTTTTTTCTTTTCCTCCTCCCACCAAATCTCAAATGACCGATCACATGATTTCAATAGTTCGCACATCTCAAGACTTTCTGTGACTTTATACGGCCTCATTTTGGATCACATCCAGATCCTCCAGTCACCCACAGTCCATGGCATCTTTATTGGCTGTTCAGACGCCTTTCTAACTATAGAGAACAGAGGAAAAATACAGTGACAAAATGTCTTAGAAATGTCTTAGTGTCTTCACTATATCTGTTGGTTAAGTAATCCAGGAAGTAGTGAGCATAGATTGAGAATAATATATCTATAAATCGCAAATTCCTTGGGTCGTGTGTTACTCTGCTGTGGTTATGATGCTTGAAATATTCCTTTAAAGAGGCTGAAGTGAATTTGTCAAACTTTGAATATGCCCATGCATGCTGCAAAGGGTTTTACTCAATCGCTGCGTCACTATTGCCAAGATCCAGGCTGCGTGTGTCAGATCTGTGCCACTGAAAGGGTCAAGTGTAGATTACATCCTTGATGTCACAGGGGAAATACTTATAGCTATGGTGGTGTTTGCAAATTGCTGCAGGTATAAGTAAATATGTGCAAGGAGACTGAAACTAGGGACCCTCCTTCACTTTAAAAGTAATGGGGCTTAGGGTGTCCCTTTAATTTTCTCATGTAACACTTTACTGACACCTAGTGGAAAACCAGAGTATATTCAATTTGTCTGTAATCAAATGTGATTAAACCAGTAGTGCATTTTGAGTGAGTATTGTCTTGATTTTGATTCCACCCTGCCAAACAATATGATAACCTGAGAAATCCTCACCATCACCATCAAACACAGGACCCTGTTGAAGTCTGTGTAAAAAGCTGAACACCCACTTAGAAGCAAATATTCCTCAAAGTCTAGTTTTCTGCAATCTGATTTATTTCCTTTAATATTATTTTGCACTTAGAGGTATGCACTAAAGTGTCTAATGTGCTTATCACATTCCAATATGAAGATCTGCTTCTATAGAATTTTGAATGATGAGATATTTTGCTTGCATTAAAATGGTTTCTTTGACAATCTTTATTTATTAATTTTTTTCAATTTTTTCCAATTTGTCAAGTAAGAGAGGGGTTTACAGAAGGGAATAGAGGGAGGGAAGTCAAACAGTCGTTTAGGGTATACAGAAGCAGTAGTAAACTTTCACAATTACATAGCATTGCTTATTTTCATGTTTACATATCCTGAGTTAGTTGAAGACTGTAGGGTATATATAGTGTTGATTATTATTTACACCAGTCTGTATTGGTGTGCGTCTTATGGCTCTCATAGTATCGAACCCCTACCTTTTTGGGTCTTCATGAAGCCCCAGGGCGGGTGTGGGACCGTACCTGAGTCGGGTTATCAACGGGCCATGTATGTGTGTGGGTCCGTCGGTAGCGGTACCTCCTCCCATAGCTCCGTTTTGGGTTTGTCGATGCTATAGATGGAGCAACCAGACCCACCTCACCCGTGCTCAGGTGTACGTACTTTGTCAAGTGTGTCCCTTTCTGCGTTTGGCAGGGCTTGGGTGTTCAAAATGTCCCTTATGTATGCATGCAAGGTAGGAGTGTGGCCTGTGTGTTGTTGGGCTGATCATGGTGCTTGAGGTGGTGTGGCCTATCATGCTATCCAAGTTCGGATGTTGGGTCCGAGTCCCATGTGTTGTAGAGTAGCCGCTAGATAGGACCAGTCCACTCGGTCGAAGGCCTTTTCAGCATCCGTGGAGAGGAGGACTAGACCCTTTCCTTGCCCTCGAGCCGAGTGGATGATGTTGAGGCCCCGTATGGTGTTATCCCGGGATTCTCTGCCAGGGATGAAGCCCACCTGGTCCGGGTGGACCAGGGAGGGCAGCACCCTGGCGAGGCGGAGGGCCATGGCCTTCGCGAACAACGTTAGGTCTGCGTTTAAGAGGGAGATGGGGCGGTAACTTGCGCAGCAAGCTGGGTCCTTCCCCTCTTTCGGCAGGATTGTTACTACGGCCCGGAGTGTGTCAACCGGGAGTTGTCCGCCATCCAGCAGCGAATTCAGGCCTGTCAACAGGTGTGGCAGCAAGAGGTCCCTATGCATTCGGAGGTAGCTTGCTGGGAATCCGTCTGGGCCAGGTGCCTTATTTGATTTGGTTAGCTTAAGCGCCGCGGTTAGTTCTTCCAGGGATAGGGGATGTTCCATGTCCGCGGGGAGTTTCCGGGCTACGTGTTTGGTGAGGAAGTCTGTCAGCTCACGTCTATGTTGTGTTGGGGTGAGTGTGCTGGGCGTATCGGCCAAATTGTATAGGCCAGTATAATCTCTGAATGCTTGCAGAATCTCTGCAGGCGGTCTCGTTTCTTTTCGGCCTTGGGCTCTTATTTTGTGATTGTGGTTTTGTCTCTGTCTCTGCTGCAGGGTCCTGGCCAACAGTCTACCGCATTTATTTGAGTACTCATAAAAATAGCGATGGGACCTGCGTACCACTTTGAGTAGCTTCTGAGAGAGCATGTCCCTAAGCTGTCTCCTCGCGTCAGTCAGATGGAGGTAGACGTCGTCTGTCAGATCCCTTTTATGTGTGGTTTTAAGTTCGGCTATTCGTTTGGTCAATTCCAGGATGTGTCGGGTGTTCTCCCGTTTGCGCCGTGTGCAAAGATTTATGTAGTGCCCCCTAACTAAACATTTATGTGCCTCCCTTATTATAAATGGGGATACTTCTGGGGCGGCGTTGGTTTCGAAGTATTGGGTGAGAACTTGCGTGGTTAGCGTTGAGCATTCTGTATCTGATAGTACAGTTTCGTTTAGTGGCCAATGGCGTTCCTTCGGCTTGAAGAGGGGCGATTTAATCTGGATGGACACTGGAGAGTGGTCAGAGTCTCCTCGGATCCCAATGTCCGCGGAAATGAGCAGGGGGAGGAACTCCTGTGCGATTAAGATGTAATCTATTCTGCTGTATTGATTGTGGGGGCGGAGTAACAGGTATAGTCTCTGCTGTCGGGGTGCGCCGCCCGCCAGCAGTCGGTCAGGCCGAGTCTATTGAGTGTTTGTTTGTTCTTGCGTATGCAGTGGTCTGGTATGGTGCTGTTACCCCTTGATGTGTCTACTCGGGGGTCCAGGGGAGTGTTCAAGTCTCCCGCTAATATCAGTAAGCCTTCCTTGAACTTTTCTAGGCGGGCCATCGCTCGAGCCAAGAATGTGTGTTGACCCCGATTGGGGCAATATACATTTGCTAGGGTATACGGGCGTTCCGCTATGGTTACTTTTATGAAGAGGTATCGTCCCAGCGGGTCCACCTGTGTGGCGGTGCTTTGAAAAGGCACCGTCCCCGCAAAAAGGATCGCCACTCCTGATCTTTTGGAGTCCTGGTGGTTCGCGAAAAAGCCCTGGGGGAATCTTTTATCTCGTAGCGTGGGAGCGCACCCGTCTTTAAAGTGGGTCTCCTGCAGGAATGCCACTGAGATCCTCTGGGACCACAGCGTCCGCAGAAGTTGTGTGCGCTTCTCAGGGACGTTTAGGCCTCTTGTGTTATTGGACCAGAGCCTTAGCGGTGCAGGTTGGAATTTCTGTGACATTGCGGACGTATGTGTGAGGAGGGAGGGATCAGGGTAGGGAGGAAGAGGGGGGGAGAGGATGGGATGTGAGAGAGTGGGAGGGGGGGGGGAAGAGTTAGATATAATAGACAAGGGGGGTTAGGGGGGTGAGGGGGTGTGGGATGTGTCTGGTGGGACGAGTCTGGGGATGGGTTGGTAGAGTCAGGGGTGGTCAGACAACAATGACCCAAGATCGGTCTTTTGCTCCAGTGTACGTCCGGTCCGTCTATGGTCGGTAGGATCCCTATGCTCGATCCAATTTACAGGCCGAGTCAGTTGTGTGGGGTCGTAGTGACCAGGTAGAGTCGGAATTCTCTTGTGGGAGTCGAGGCTGCTGCCTGTATCCGGCTCAACTGTGTTGCTCAGGTTGCCTGAGCCTAGGGGGGCAATTACTCGAGAGCATCACTGCCATGAACTGCATACCGTTTGTGTACAGTGCAGGCATTTAAGCAAAAAGAAAGGAAAACAAATAACTTGAACAGTGTAGCATAACTGAGTAGAACTGTGTATATTATTTAACAGCTGGAAACAGGCCGATCCCGCTCCGGGGTCCTACTACGGGCCTCACCTACTTCTAGAGTCCCTCCAGTGGGTGTCAGCCCCTCCCCGGTGCTGCGGTGGTACCCATCTGGGTTCCCCCCCTCTCTATTGGGTGTGCAACTCAGATCTCCCTTGCTTCCGCCCATTGTTCCTTCTAGTCCTCTATCCCAGGGACCTGGTGTGATTCCCTCCCTGGATGTGTGGGACCTAGGTGTCTGAAGGTCATGGTTAAAATGGTTTCTTTGTACATAACCCACTCATTGATTTGAACAATACCCTCGTTGACATGAATCCCACTTCAAACTTTTCTTACCGCATCTATAATAATAGAGAACTTATTTTTTTATTTACATATTTTTGTAATTCTCTACATGCTTAGTGTGATCTTGTTTAATGCTGCAGCTGCACTCTGCTATGTCTGCAGAATCCTGCACCCACACCAAACGTCTCAAAAATAGATTGTGTTTCACACAGTAACCGTTATTTGGCAGTGTTAATCTGAATAACCACGCAATCTGCAACGGCTCTGTCACACAAACATAATTTTTTTTTAAACCACCTCCACACACTCACCTCCTCAACTTTCAACCCATAACTTTCCCCTTTCCTTATTTTATTGTTCCTAAACCACCTCCTTTAACTATAACTTTGCTAATATTCGCAGCATCGCCATTTTCTAAGTACTGGCAGTGGCATAGCGTCACTGCTTTCGCCTGCCGGAGTATAGAATGAGGTCTTAATCCTGCACATGCTCTTTGTGTACTGTCCGTAGAAATTATGCATGAAGATCTCTGGACAGGACAAGGAGGTGAGCAGTGTGGGAGAATTTTATGTGACAAAGGAAGTGCAGCTTAGTTAAGTTCCACTTTTCTGTCACATTTGTAAGGGGGGAAGGACAGGTACGTAAGACAAAGTAGTCGAATTTTAAAGAGAAATAGATCCAAAAATAAGAACGGATTGGGAAAGAGAGAAGAGGAAAGAGTAGGTGAAAGGTAAGGTGACAGAGCTGCTTTAAGTTACAATTTAAAAATAATAATAATAAAGACCTCTGTATTTACTTTTAAATAGTTGCCTTGCGTACTAAGAAAAATGATGGTTGTTTCATGTTAGTTATTTGCATGAGGTACCAGCAAAGGCATGACTTACAAGGCACCAAGCGATAGTTACCCTACAAATCCACTCTACAGTCACTAATCACTATTAATTCTCTGTTCGATTACCAAATTCTTTAGCGAGTAGGTTTGCTGTTTAAAAATTGTATTGAAGGAATATGCTGTTAACGTAATGTTTTGGGTTTTGTTTTCTGTCCCAGAATTCTTTACTTAATTATGAATAATCCACTACTTTATATACTATTTGTTCTAGCACTCTCTAATGTGATTTTAATAGATGATGTAGGGCTATCCTTTATTGGCAAATAAAAAGACTTTGATACTTTTATACATTATGTATCACAATGTTTAACAGTTGACAGTACTGGGTACTAATGAAAAAAGGCTAGAAATAAATCTCTGGATACTATTGACAATCTTGAAGTGTTATCAGTGCTTTACATTCTTTTTCTTTGAACCAATATGCCTTGATTTATTTAATCATCTATATTTGTGATAATCAGTCAGTCTACCTAACGTAAGCACATTTGGACATGATTAATCAATGTGTATATCATCTGAGGCAATGGTCCTAGCAGCACAGGGACAGACGGGCAGCATAGGAACAGGCACTCCGCACCAGATCAATACAAGTGGGGATCTAGAACACCAGACAGGGCCCATAGTGCAGACTGCAAAGAAACACCCCAAGACAATTCAGCACATAGGAGCCAGAAGTGCACGGTACGCAGGGACCGGATACACGCAGAGGCACAACCAAGTTGCTGGGATTGTGTAACGAAACATCTGCTCAGAATATTGGCTGGACCTGCCTAAGTACTGGTGGGAAGTGTCCCGCCAAGGGTGCATAATTCATTTGTTGCACTATAGAATATTGCCATTTAATGTAATTTATGTAGTGCATTATATGAATTGGCCACTTGGCCGAGGTCAGATGACAGAAGGGGTAATGTAAATGGCATAGGCATGTGAAAGGAGTCAGATGGTTAACCATATGGTTTGATCCTTTGATTAATCAAAGGCTCTGCAATGTGTGAGAAGTCACACATAAGTAGCCTGGAAGTCTGGTTTAAATATAAACTAACTCTGTAATTTGCCATATGTCTAGATTCCCTCTTAGATAGGGTGTCCTTTGATATGTTAATGGCCATTAGCCTTGTGTTCCAGTATCGTATCCAAAATAAATATTAATACTTGCCCACAGATTAATAATTAAGCCCCATTTTTATTACATTTAGAATGGGACAAGCACAATCTTCTAATCAAGCCCAAACATGATTTGCGCCACTTAGCCATAGGGGAAGAGATTGTGATGTTCGCTATATTGGGTCACAAGGAGTGTGACCTATCTATGGAATGGACAAATGGTAACAAATTCATAGATGCAATTATTTCTGTGGCAAGTACATAAGAGGAGATAGAACCAGATTTTTTCGTTTGGATTGATGTTGGTCTGGAACACAAGGGGTTGGTCACTTATAGGCGAGGCTTGGTAATCCACAGGGTATATATCTAATGATACTGAAGTGTGTTTGTACTTGCTTGGGGGCCAGAATCTCATTCTGAGTGAATCACCATCTACCAGAGACCCCCTGGGCAGAAGTTTTACTGAGAACCTGCGTAAGTGATTAGGACTTTTGTTATTTTATCCCTTTTGTTTTTATCTGTTGTTGGTGTAACGAATTCGATTGTCATCTTTATTTTTGTATGCACTGTGACTATTTTTTGCTCATAATAAATATTCCTTTTATTAAGTTCTGCCTTTGGTTAAGAATCACGTTACCTGAAGAGACTAGTTAGTATTTTGCAATTACATAGATATTGTGCTAAGTTACATTTGGTGAGTTGTATTATTAAGTTACTTGGGGGACCAAGGCATCCCATTTATAAATTGACTTGGTGGTGGCAGCGTTCTAATAGTAATATTTATATTATTATGGTTAAGTGTGGGTGGTGTTAAGAGAGATTTTATCATTATTTCCGCTTTAGTTCAGACAAATAATGAACTTTAACCCTTTAACTACCACAACTACATCACGCACACTCTTGAAGTAGGGTGCGTTAGTGACAGGAGGTACTGCAAAGGGTAATTGTGAACGACGGAGTTAAAATACTGTAGGACTTTCAGATCTAGATAAGCAAGTTTCTGGCCACCTAACCCGACATCATGGTGGTAGGAACGGAAGACTGCAATGGTGGTAAATGTGGCAATACTTAGTGACCATACCATCAAGAAGGAGGAACATGAGAAAGTGTACAAATACCAAGGGCTGAAAGAGGAGATAGAAAATATGTGGAAAGTGAAGGCAGTAGTAGTCCCATTTTTGAGAATTTAGGGCTGTGACCCACAAGTTGAGAGAATAGCTTCAACAGGTGAGATCGCTGTCTAAAAGAGTGCTGTTTTAGGAACGGCTAAGATACTGTGCAGGACCTCTGATAGAGGACCCAACAATGAGGTATACACAAAAAATATCACCCGGTGGATTGAGAACACCTGGCAGAACTTTGTGATTAGCTTTATTTATGATTAAGCATAATAATGAAAAATGCTGGACTTAACACACAGTGTATGCACTAAAGACAGATTTTTTTTGTGAATTATATCCAAATGGCACAGTTCAGCCCAAAAAAGCCAAACTGCTACTGTAACTGACATTTTTTTCCCCCCTCAAATAAGCTCTCATAACCTCAGTGTTACCATTTGAAGGCAATTACATATGACCTGGTTGAAAATTCTCACTGTGTAGTGTTCAGATTGTAAGGAAGCGTGTGAGAGAAGCACTTAATCTATTCAGAAGCATTCTTTTTTTTAATTTGGTTCAAAAAAGCTTTATTAGTATCATCGGAAAAAGCACAAAAGCATAAAAAGATAAATAGGTAAGGAAACGCGCAGGTCTCTCATAAAAGCATACAACATGGTTAGTAAAGCTCAATAGAGACGAGTGACTTAGTTATCTTTCTTTTTCTTTCTTCTTTGTTTCCCTTCTTATCTTTTTTTTTCTTTTCCTTTTTTTCCTCTTTTCCCATAAATGAAGGCCCTAGTGAATACGTGACTTTTGACCATATGTGTGATAACATAAGTAAGACACACAGGTCTCCGTGTTAAGCGGTTGCGTCATAGCCTCGCAGGGCTCCGCGATTGATATATTACACAATTAAGCTGTACTTACTTAATTAAGCGGTAGTATGTGAACAGTGAGCTGTAAAAGTTTTGTGTTAGAGGAGGTGTAAAGTACCTCAAAGGACAGTGGAACGTGTAGGGTGGGATGGGTGAAATAGAGAGATGGGGGGAGCTACGTATCGTTATAATATGCCTTTTAGGGTGATCCCACTAATGTGAGTATCTTTGTAAGGGCTATTGCGTTGGTGCAGCACAGGCATGTGGCCCTTCAGTTTCAGGTTCCCTCTGGGGAGGGTGACCCATTCATTATCGGGGCCTGTTTAGTTTGTTGAGACTTCTTCGTTAGTTAGCCCCTGTGATTAAAGATTTGTGAGGAGACGGTGGTTTATTACCATATATATCGTACAGAGTGAGCACTGCGGTTGTAGGTGTGCGGAGTGGCTGTCGGTTGCTACATTTGTGAGAGGCTCCTCTAGACGCCCATCGGCCTGGGTGGGGGCGTGTGAATGGGTGTGCAGAATTCAGGACAGAGGATGAGGCTGAAGTAAGGAGGGAGTATCAAAGAGGTTGGGGTGGGGTGTGGAGTCTACAGCCAGGCCACCTGCCAGGAGTTTGTGTCTCCCCATTCCTGGGGGTGTTTTCGGTTGCGGTTGTGGGTCAGGGGTATCCCGTATAGGGGGCATCTCGCTAACCGGGTAGAATTTTCCCGAGTCCTCCCCTATGCCTGTGTGTCCCGCCCCACCACGTAGGCCAGCCACGGCCGCCGCCTCTTCTCGGTTCCCAGTAGCAACGCCTGAACTGCTTCCGCCATGTATATCTTCTCTACTCTTTCCATTCATTGCCCCGTTGTGGGGGTCGTGGATTGTTTCCAATGTAACGGGATCAGTGCCTTGGCGGCATTCAGAAGATGTTGGAGGATAGATTTCCTGTAGGCCCCAATGGTGGTTGGTGTGGAGTGCAGGAGGGCCAATTCCATGTCGAAGCGTCCTGTGTTGCCGAGGATTTCCCCCGTTTTTTGTTGTACCGTTTCCCTGAACGGTGCTATGTGTGGCAGAAGCATAATTATTTTAATGCAAACTATTTCTATAATGTTAAACACATTTTATCTGAAAGATAAATATGTTGGCCTATAAACTGTCATTGATAGGCTAGTAATTCTCCACTAGGTGGCATTAAATGCCTAGCATAAAGTGAAGTCTAATGTTCTGCACTGTAACACTTCTTTGTACAGGGATATAAACTGGCTGCAATTGTACATGTAAAGGAACATTCCAATTAGAAACATATAGATTTAATTGCAGGGTTCTATTTGTGTTTAGATTATCAGAGCCAGGGGAGGTGTGACAAGGACTGCATAAACAGAAACAAAGTAATTTAACTCCTAAATGGTAGTGAATTGAGCAGTGAAACCTGAGAAGCATGATCTATACACGAAAACTGCTTCATTAAAGGACCACTATAGTGCCAGGAAAACAAACTCTTTTTCCAGGCATTATAGTAATAATAGGTCCCCCTCCTGCTGGGCTCTAGGGGTTGGAAGGGGTTAAACACTTACCTTTCTCCAGCGCCGGGGACTCTCCTCCTCCTTCCGACGTCACCGGCTGAATGTATTCAGTCAGTCCATAGGAAAGCATTATCAATGCTTTCCTATGGACGCTGGTGTCTTCTCAGTGTCAAAATCACAGTGAGAAGCGAGGAAGCGCCTCTAGCTGCTGTCAGTGAGACAGCCACTAGAGGCTTGATTAACCCCTTTTTAATTTTGCAAAAACGAGAGAAAAATGTGCCACATTGTTTAAGATGTATTTCCCCTTTCCCCTCCAAAAATCTACTTCTCTATGCATCATTATCTTTAATATATAAAAAATGGCAACAAATGCTGCAGCACTGTACAATAGGTAGACTAACAAACAAGTAGTTGCAACAAACTTTGTCTCAGTGTTTTAGGTTTTGTTGGATGGCATTTTTTTTCGTTTACATTTAGCAGAATCTTGCTTGCTTTACTAGACCTTTACTTGACCTTCCATGCGTGACTCTTTTGCTTTTCATTTAGTAAGAACTCTACATTGATTAACGCTTCCTTGCGGTGGAACAGTTTGTTCGTTCGTAATGGTACATGGTTGCTAAGAGAACAAACTTAATGGGTGATTTTGATGAATATCTAAGACTGGGATACTCTGATTTTTGCAGTTCATCTGCGTGTGTGGAAATCTCTTATGATTTAATTTGTTTTCGTCTTCCTTTGAGCCTGCATAGTTCTAATTTACATACACCTTGACATACCAATTAAAATAAGCACTCAGCTAGGATTTTTTGGGTAAATCTGAAAACCTACCGTTCAGACTGAGGCCTAGAAAAACATTATCTGGCTCCAAATCTTTTGCCTTTTGTTTTTATCTCATAGGACTGTTTTTTTTTTTTTTTTAAGGAGACAGATTGAATAGAATGGCCAAATCTCGTATTAAAGGCAACTCTGTCATGTAATATACCCCTGCTTTGTCCAGCCTATTTAGGCCTACCTCCAACTCATTTGGGGTTGTACTGGTACCATTGGGTCTTTATTCAGTATTCCACCTTCTTAATGTTTCCAAGATGGTGGTCACTGGAAATCTCTGCCTTTGCCCTTCCTGTGGCAAACATCCGGTACAAAAATATGTTAAAAGAACTCCTATCAAGTTTGGCAATACAAACGTGGGGGTAACCCCAAATTGATTATATACAGACAACGAAAAAATATTCCCAACCATACAAAATAATAAAGCATAACGTTAATTGATTCATACACATGAAAGAAAATGAAAGATAAAAACATATTAAATGTACATACAGTACATTAAGATGTCAGCCATGAAAGAAATAATGTGTCATGCTGCTATTTTGTTAAAAGGCATCATTGGAGCAATAGAGGGGAATACATATATAAATAGAACATCAAGTAAATATTTGATGACACAATGTGAAACAAAGCATATATAATAAATAATGAAAAATCTAAATACATTTTAAATGAGTCCGTATAAGAGCGAAGGACTTAAAACCAAAACCTTATGAAAAGAGACACACTGTGTCAAGTACACAAAAAGCTAGAAATGTATAAAAGTACTGATACAACACTGTCGGAAGTGACACATTGCTGGAGGGAGGAAAGTATTAAGTTGACCAGCAAATGACAAAGTTGTCAAAGGACATAGAGCTAGACTACGGTTACCACCTTTCTTGGGGAAAAATACCGGCCATGTTAATTTGCGTAATTAATTATGTATGTGTGACATCACAGGACACAACATCACTAGATGTTATGTAACAGGGAGTGACATAAGAGAAAAAAAAATCTGTTGGGAAGAGGAAAGTTTCCTAAATCGCTAAAATACTAATTACAATGAATACTGTGTCTGACTGTGTGTAGCAGTGAGTGTAAGTGTGCATACTGTGTTGGTGTAGTATTGTGTGTATACCGTATCTGATTGTGAATGCTGTGTGTGTTTGTGGCAGTGTGTCATAATGTGTATACCGTGTCTGATTGCAGGTGTAGTCATACAGTCATACGCACATAAAAATTTGGTTAATGGCATTTACTGTCCTGACAGGAAACGTTGTGCCGAGCAACATTACCGTCCTGACAGGAACATTTTTACTGGTAGTTGTGCCAGTAAAATACCAGCCAGATGGCAACCCTAAACTTTAACCAGGGGTGGGCAATCTTTGGTTCTCCAAATGTTCTGAACTAGATGTCCCATACTGCTCTTGCATCCATAATGCTGGCAAAGCATCAGGGGATATGTAGTCCACAACACCTGGAGTGCCGAAGTTTGCCCATCCCTGAGCTAGACTAAAGCACCACCCTTTGCCAATCTATATCAACCTGCAGGTTACATGGAAGGAAAGTAGTCCCTACTTATCCATGTGTACAACGGTTTAAAAATAATCCATTAGAATAAAATAAAATCGAGGTTGCACAGGGGCACTAGTACAGCAATACACATTAATTTGAAAGAAAGAAAGAAACTCTTTAAGTTGAAGCTCATTTGAGTATGCCCCTCCTGCCTTCTTATTTTAGTCACTTTAACTTAATGTTCTAAATATTATTTTTTTCTTCTCTCTCTATAATATAGTGAATTTATGCAGAATATATTGGTGCTATATAAATACATATTTTCCAACTTTGGCAATAGTCGGGGCAAGTCTGTTGTGCGGGGTGACACAGCACAATGGCAATGTTTTGGTCCATAAAGGGGAGTTTCATTCTAGAACATTTTCACAAGGTGACCAGCTGCCCAGTGAGGTGGCAATCCAAGGTGAGTGCTATCTATCCATGTAGGTGCAATAAAAGTCTGCTTGGATCAGTATAGCTTCGATTTAGCTCCAATGTTGTCCCTTGCCTGGAGCCAGTCACTTTAAATCAAGACTGCAGCAAAATAACCTCTTCGTGTCTTGGACGCTTGATGCACACCCAAAAAGGTCTATATAAATACACACATTTATATAGAATGACCACCAGCAATATTTTCACTCTATACAAATCAACAGTAAATATTAAAGTAAATTTTGCACATTCATTGTGACCTGCTTAGGTACTAAATAATTACACATTAAAAGTTAAAGGGAATCTCCAGTGCCAGGAAAACAATCATTAGCGCACCCCATAGGAAAGCATTGAAAGCGATTTTCAATGCTTTCCTATGGGGAATTGAGCGACGCTGGAGGTCCTCACACAGCGTGAGGACGTTCTAGCACAGATAATCTGTGCTATAGAGCAGGAAGTTCCCTCTAGTGGCTGTCTAATAGACAGCCACTAGGGGAGTACTTAACCCTGCAAAGGTAATTATTGCAGTTTATAAAAAACTGCAATAATTACACTTGCAGGGTTAAGAGTAGTGGGAGTTGGCACCCAGACCACTCCAATGGGCAGAAGTGGTCAGGGTGCCTGGAGTGTCCCTTTAAGATTAAAATCCATAATTTTAATGTGTATTTTCAGATGAGGTGCTTACCACTCTACCGTCATCTACATTTTCATATATTCGATACATTGGAAGCAAATAATAATTACATGTGGTTAAGTTTTCAACTTCCTCATGTGTACAATAATAAATATCACCACATTGTGGCTTTTTGACATCCTGTGTTTGCATTGTTTGAGACTTAATAATATAGACATTTTACTCCCCTTTGATTATACCTGTGAGTACTCCGTATTGCTGGTCACTGTATACTGCTTTTTAGTTCTTAGGACTGAGATATTGAAACTGTAGTCCATGGCTGGTTTGGGATCTTTTGGGTAGTAGCCATGCTATGGTTAAAAAAAAAAGTGTTTAAAACGGTGTGCATTGCTAAGAGTATGCAGAAATGCAGTGTGAAGTCTGAAACATGATATCTATCTTCTCATTTGCTTATCAACCTGGGAACTCTGGGATAGTTGTGGAAACATAATGGCTCAAGTTCCTATGCCAGAGAATAACCCTTCAAATTAAAACTTGAGATATGCAGGTGATGCATCACAGTAATTTGTTTGTATTTGTACTGTGGGAGTTGCATCATACTTCGCCTCACGTGATCTTTTTGGTACCTAGTTAAGTTTTAGGAATTGAAGATGTAAAGATTCCATGTCAACAGTGTTAAACTGACTTCAATGCTATGGATGAATGGTCACATTCTTTTGCTGCTATCTGAGTGAGAGGATGTTTTCAGATTAAATTGATACAAGGAAGATAGATATGGTCTACGTTTTTCACTAAGAATACAGTTTGGAAACTAGATTTAATTTTTTAACATCAGTGAGTCGTAAATCGTAGTTAAATGTATCTCTTTTATGTAATAATGATATCTACATTATGAAAGCTGGGATAAATCCTACAATAAAACAAAACATATGGCTGTATTAACTCTAATGTAATATTCCGTAAATAATTGAAATGCATGTGAGCGCTGCAATTTGAAATGAAATCCTCTTTTTCTTGCCTTTGAGTCAGTGGGTTATCCAGTTTACCCACTGCATTTAGTCTAATAAATTAGCTGAGGCCACTCATATGACAAGGCTTATCCCCAGCGTGTAAGCAGTGTGATGACAGAGGAAGTATCCTTGTCTGTGCAGGAGATCTGTAAATTATACATGCTGCTCTGATCAACGGGTGCTGTGCAGTACATAGCTTTCCTAGCCACCAGCATGTCCAATTTAGTGTGTTGAGAACATGGAGTATTACTACATGCCTCGTTTTCTAAAATGTTTACTGAGCTGCTGGGTAAGTTATAGGACTTGTTCATTTACAATATTAGATTCAGTATCACACAGTTTGTGTACCCTATATTTATTTGAGTCTAAACAATATGTAGATAGATGTAACTGTGAAGAAAACTGTTGTTTTTGCATATCTTAGGGAGTCGGAGAAAACACAAATTATGACATAATTAACACATAGTAAACCAGTTGTATCCAGAAATTCAAAATAGTAATGTGTACGAATATAGATAGAGCATGTAGGATAAAACTTTTATCTGGAAATTTACTTTACTATTTAATGTTTAAACATGGCAACTAATGTTCAACTTCAGATTTAATCATCTTTTAGTATAGTTTGTGTGATAACATGATACCGTTTTGTTTAGTTTGTACGTTATTGTTATGAACAACATCTAACATTTATGACTAACTACTGTGATCTTCACAATGTCTATTAGACCCTTTATAACACGTCTTTCAGGCTCATCTTGATGGGATTTGCTTTTAACCCATGATATGAAGAGGTTAAAATCTAGTTTTGGTTAATAATACAGCGATGCTCACACAATTCTTTGCAATATCTACCACTGAATTCTTTGATTCTCATATTTTTATTAAAATATCTGGTCTATTACTGAACTCTGTTGTCATCACAGTTTTATTACAATATCTTGCTGTAATAAAACTACAATTGAACGCTATGATCATGTCAGTGTTCTAATTAAAGTATCTAGTGTCCACTACTGAATTCTAAGCTGAGCCTGGTCTTTGTGGGATTTCAGGAAGAACTGACCGCTGATTGGACTTGCTGAAATATTCTGTAACACTGTATACTGCAGTGTGGTCATAACCAGCATGGTATAACAAATTGTTTTATTAAACAATATAAATGCAGAAATTCCCTTATATGCATGTTGTTCTTGTGAAATTATGAAAGGCCAGGCTGGCAGGCGATGGCACCAGGGCTGTTTGTAATCGTATAAGCTCAGTGTGCCTGGCAACAGAAAGCAAGTAATTCTGAAAGATCTATCTGTCAGTGACAATATAGTCTGAGTAGCTCGAGAAACAAGATTATTTCACTCTTATAAATGTCACATCTGCTGTCTGTGTACAGGAAGAGATACTTTATCTTAGCATAGATACTAGTTGGGTTGCAAGGCAATTAAATAGTATTTTTATAGGATCGTCATGGGTTGGTTAATTCAGACGAGTGAATCACAAATCTATATTTACTTTGTTTCCATCATTAATAAAAACACTTCTAGGGATACGAGCCTGCCGGCTGTTCATACTTGCTATATAAGCAGACTTTTAAACTGTTAGTGGTAGCCATTTAATAATCATATTTTTATTGAAGGGTAAAAAAAAAAAAGACATAATGTCATTAATATAAAGAAGCATACATATACATACCGAGTTGCAATAGCCCTTCTTAGAAATACATTTTGAAACCCCCCCCCCGGGAAAAAAAAAAAAGGGAGGGGAGAAACAAGAATGTTTGCTCCCCAAACATTAAAAGAGATGGAAGTTCAGAGAATACACACAAGTAGCAAATACATTTTAATGCATGATCCATGAGCTCCTTTCTGATTTATTTTTTAAGCTGGGACATACATAATTGTCACGATTTCCTTGATAGATATTGATGATCGGAGAGAAATTATGAGAGGGTTGGGGGTATAATAGTGTATGCCATGGGCACCTGTGATTTTAGAGAATACTTGTTTCCTGAGGTCCTATAGCTTGCGGGTCAACATCCTATCTGATTCAGTAGCACGGACAAACAAAAAAAACATTTATTGCACACATTCTAAATCATGAGCAGTTTACACATTTAAGTTTTTTAGGTCAATCTTAAAATTGGGCAGACGGAGAGTGAAATGGTTTATCGTAGATGTAATCTTTATAGTAAAGAACTTTTTTTTAAAAGTTCCTTTTTGGCCTCCATCAATATTAATGGATCATTCAGCATAAAGTTAAGTTGCCAGTATTTGGAGAATTGTGGGGGTAATTGAAAATGTCAGGAAGCATGATCTGGCCATGCGATTTCAGGAATTTGAGAGAGAGGGTAGGCAAGGCACTGCAAAATTAAAACAGTCAATATAAGCATATGGATTATGATGGGTAGAAGAAAAATGTGTAACCTTGACTAGTAGGATTCTAAAGTGGGCTAAATTACAATAAAGAAGATGAACTAAAGGACCTATCTAGCCAAATGTCCAGGAAAATATTGGTCTAGTTGTTCTGAGTTTATAGCTGTCTTGATTAAATAAGAAGCAAGTTAACTGGTTATAAAAGTGGAGGGCTACTTTTAAAAAAGGGGGAGGAGGGGAAGTGGGGGCGTGTTGGTGGAGGGTGCATAGACGTTTAGTGAGATGACTGATTATGCAGTATACCCAATAGGAGCAAAAATCTGCCTTTTCTGTCATGTTTTTGAACAGAGGGTTCAAATGTTGAGTTGCGTAGGAGGATAGTAAAAATGTCTAGTTGGTGCAATAGAATGAATATTAGAATGAAATCCTCTCTCACAAACTTTGGCCTATAGGCACGCATAAAAAGAGTCTCTTGTAAAAAGATCATACACTCTAATACGAATATAATACCTCATTGCTGTGCTTCTTTCTCTTAGAATTTAATCCTTTTGGTATTATGTGTCATGATCCTAAAAGCCATACCGGTTAGTTTGAGGGAGTTGCCCGTGAACATGAAGATATGAGCATGAGTTACCCATTGTAGAGTGTTGAGACAGGAGCCGCATTGTTGGTTATGGAGCTGTGTCAATCTGAAAAACTAGAATTCAGGTACAGTGCCTTGGAGAGCAATAAAGTACTGAAAAAATTAAAGAGGGCGAAATGGGGAAAAGTAAAAAGAAAGAGATGGGAGGATAATGGAAAAATAACAAGGCATATGCACATTTGCAGAATAAAAAAAAAATGATTTGCATCTAAATAATGCAGAGGATAAAGCACCAGTAGGAGACCAGCAGGAGGGGAGCACACTGAGCAGCACTCCCCTCCTGCCGGTCATTCCTTGTAACGTGGCCGAGCCACAGACCGTAGAAGAGCTTTTTTCCCTTTGCCCGGTCTGTAAGGAAGTGTGTGCACGAAGCGCCCTGATCTGCTTCCTGTTAGACCGGGGTAAGGAAAGCAGACTCCTCTGTAGCAGTCTGCAGCTCAGTCACGCTACACTGGGGAGGTAAGCTGGCACATGGGAGAGAGGTGGTAAGACAAATAGAGGAAGTGGAGAAAATGAGACACATGGTGGTACTAGAGGCATGAGAAAAATGAGACGATTGGGGGAATGAGACACATGGGGGA
The DNA here is from genome assembly GCF_036172605.1 of Pelobates fuscus. Lineage (NCBI taxonomy): Eukaryota > Metazoa > Chordata > Amphibia > Anura > Pelobatidae > Pelobates > Pelobates fuscus. Next base: position 168,679,764 of record NC_086321.1, on the reverse strand, counting down.
GCTGATGGAATGAGACATCTGAATGGGGAGGGGCTTTGGTTCTCTTGAATATTTCTAACATTTAACATGAGGACTCTTCTCAATGTATTGGTTCAAATGCAGACATTGAGTCAAAAATCAGCTTATGTCAGTAAATGTTTATAGTTAATCAATGATATATATACATGTCAGAAGTAAGGTTGTAAAATGTCTGTTTAACCTAAGACGAACAGAATTGAGGGGTGTTTTATTGACTTAAGATAACATGTTCACAATCCTGTACTTTGTAACAAATTCTGCAAGCTTGCTAAAATTATGGAGATTTGTCTTTAAATTACAGTGTTTTCCAAAGTAATGTGAGCTTTGACCATAGCAATCCTCATTGACATAATTAAAGGAACACTATTTGTATTCCTGACCCTGTGGTGTTAAAAACACATGTAGGGACCCTGGCCCCCCTTACTGATAGAAAAGCATTGGATCGGCTGAGATTGTCAGTTCTGATGATCTCAGCCAAGGGGAAAGGCAACCAGAGAAATCTCAACCAGAGAAAAGGCAGTGTTAACATTGCAGCCTATGGATACCTTCACTGGCCACTCCTCCTATGGCTGCAAGAGGTGCTTCCTGGGGCAGTGCTGCACAGTATGCCGCACTGCCATTCAGTGTCTCCACCCTCTGCATGGAGACACTGAACTTTCCTCCTAGAGATGCATTGACTAAATGCAGGTCTATGAGGAGATGCTGAATGGCCAGAGCTGTGTTTGGCTTGTGCTGGCTCGGCCAATTATTTGCCTCCTTGACAAGCTCAGCCTTCTGATTGGCTGAGATAAACACTTCTAATGATGTCAGCCAAGCAGGCAACTCGGGGGCAGAGCCAGCAGCAGCATACTGCAATATTTAGGGGCACGGGGGGAGGGGGCGGAGCATGGGGTCTAGATGGTGGTTTTACCACTATAGGGTCAGGAATACATTTGTGTTCCTGACCCTGTAGTGTTCCTTTAACATTTAAGCTAATATGAGTAGATACAGAATACATATATATTATTATGACTGGTTGTATTTCTTATACTAAAAAGGTCTTATTTATAGAACGCCAACAAATTCCGCAGTGCTGTACCTTACCTTATCTTACCTTACCTTACCTTACTTTACCCTAATAGATGTAGTCGTATATCTACTAAACATAGTCTTATTTCTTCTTACCATATGCATAATTATTAATAAAAGCAAAGGTGATTTTTTTGGGAAAAAAATAAACCGTTCAACAGATTCTCCACCATCCTTTAAGCGTTTGTGCCTCACTTTTATTTGAGTTGCACTCCTTACATCGTCCCCTATGCCTTCTGAATCATCCAAATAGTTTTTGTGGAGGGATGTTCAAGTTTGATGCAAATTTGTATACAGATTCATCGCTCTACTCCCTCAGTCATTTTGAAAGCGGCGGCCACACAGTACACACGTCTAGCACCCCCATCGACTAGTACAGTGAAGTTGTCATTGTTCATGCATGTGCATTCCCATCCACTCTTCTCAGCTGCACGGTTACATTGATATTGCGCAAACCTTTCTTGTTATATTAAAATTAGCTTGGCTTTTTTCTGGAAAGATCGTACATTTATTGTTTATTTGGGGTAGAAAATGTTTTTTTTTAATTTTTTTATTTTATATATTTATATATATATATATATTCATTCCGTGGCAATCGAAGACAATGGAGACTCTGAGCAATCACGTTCCTAACTCCCTGTAGCTAAAGTACCAGAGGTTGTTTATCTGTTCTTTTAAGTAATGACTCTTATATCAGCAAGAATATGGTTTGACTGAACATTGGGAATTCCTGAAGGATAAAGAGGTTTATATAGGTCACTGTCAACAAGCAGGCTAGCACATCTGGAAGACGCATGGAACAGCAGTTCTGTAAAGTTTTGCGTTTTCACTATAAATTCATCTTAACCCTGTTGTTCATCTTCCCTGGCAGGTAAAGTGTTAAGTCCATTGCTGCTCCTGTGACTCATACCTACTTCGCATTGTGTAAATTACCGGTAGGTTTTTTTAGTAGGTGGAAAAAACTTTTTAAGTGTGTTTCTATTTTAAGAAACACATTTCATTTCACATTTCACCTCTGCTTGTTTCAAGGTGTAGTAGTAGTATTTGTAAATTGTTTTGCGTAGCGAATTACCATGGGAAGTCAGGAGCAAGAAGCTTACAGTTTTGTTTTGCACGTGAATTTACAATGTGAATTTGGCGGGTCAAGTTAGAAAAGTAAAATGTTTGCAAAGTGATACCCTAGTTTAAGCACCAGGAAAACATGAGTGGACTGCAAGATTAAGTGGGTGTACTGTATTCTGGAGATTCAGATAAAGGTTTCTTCCCTGGGTTAGGGTGGAGCAAGTACATTCCATAGACACAGGCAGGAACAAGTATCCTGTCTAGATTTTAGCTTCAAAGTAGAACTGTCTGCAGACACAATACAGGCTAGTTCCTACACTAATAGCCAGGACATAGAAGCTTGTTTTTTTTTTTTCCACTTTCCATTGTTAATTAGAAACCTTCTGCTCAGATTTTAATCATGATTGTATTAATGGGTTCTACAGAACTTGACAGTGCTCTGTAAATTTAAAAAATGTAATTAAACTCCGTTTTTATGTATTTAGATTTATTTTATATATTAATAATGGTAATTTAAATGTATGCTTTATAAGTACCATTAATGTCCACCAGAGGGAACTACACCCATAATGAATGATTTGTTGGGTCAGCTGGAAAATCTACAGTAGGTCGGCCATAAATGTGCATCTACCATGGCAATCATTATTGACAAGTTCTCAAAGGAAATCAAGCGTCAGCCTGAACCCATGTAGTAGAAATAATGTAGCTGGGGAATTCAGATATGATTGATTTAGATTGGGTTAGACATGGCAAAAGTAAATTAAATAAATGTATTTCGCATTTTGGTTAACAGGCGCATGACAAGATCAGTTTGTCTACTTAAAAGTTTGTCTCAGTTTTCTTACGTAAAAGGGAATAGTTAGATTTCTACAGGGATATCCACTAAAGTGAGAATTGCTAGGAATTGAAAGTGAATTTACAATGTTTAAGCTAAAGTAGCGGACCTGAAGCATAACTGACTTGGACTTTTTTTCTTTTCTTTCCCCAATCTCATGATTTCAGCCTTAAATTTGAAATTCACTTTGAATGCTTAGCAATTCTCCCTTTAGTGAATAGCCCTGATAATGTTGTTGTAAAATTTTAAGTATGAGCTGTAAATGGAAGCTGTAGAACAATTATTGCTTTGCTCAGTGTTAATGAACTGGAGGTTGCTGTGACACACTACAGGAAGGGGTGTGAAAAAAGCACGCATATCACCAACAATGTGCTCAACTGTACGAGAAACCAGGAACAAGGGGATCCAGTAAGTTGTCAAGTAAGTAATGTCAAGTCGTCTAAAACGGTTTCACTACTTACGGTGGGGTGGTGCTAGGCCACTCTGGCACCATAACCACTACACCAGGCTGTAATGGATATATAGTGCTGAGAGTATTGTTTTTGAAATGGGCGTCTGCAATGGCTAGCTTCAGGAAATGCTTCTAAAACAATACAGACAGAAACCTAAAATAAAATAACTGCATTCACCAATTTACTTCCCTATTTCCAGGCTGTTCCTAGTCAAAGATATTTGACTTCTTGTTACCAGTTATTTTCTTTGCTTAACTTGAATGCACTAATAAGAGTATGAATTGTGGCTGGCATAAGGCATGACATTCTGCCGGTGGAGTGGGATGGGAAATTGGGAATCCAGTTAAAGGAACACTATAGTCACCTAAATTACTTTAGCTAAATAAAGCAGTTTTAGTGTATAGATCATTCCCCTGCAATTTCACTGCTCAATTCACTGTCATTTAGGAGTTAAATCACTTTGTTTCTGTTTACGCAGCCCTAGCCACACCTCCCCTGGCTATGATTGACAAAGCCTGCATGAAAAAAAACTGGTTTCACTTTCAAACAGATGTAATTTACCTTAAATAATTGTATCTCAATCTCTAAATTGAACTTTAATCACATACAGGAGGCTCTTGCAGGGTCTAGCAAGCTATTAACATAGCAGGGGATAAGAAAATCTTAATTAAACAGAACTTGCAATAAAGAAAGCCTAAATAGGGCTCTCTTTACAGGAAGTGTTTATGGAAGGCAGTGCAAGTCACATGCAGGGAGGTGTGACTAGGGTTCATAAACAAAGATTTAACTTCTAAATGGCAGAGGATTGAGCAGTGAGGCTGCAGGGGTATGTTCTATACACCAAAACTGCTTCATTAAGCTAAAGTTGTTCAGGTGACTATAGTGTCCCTTTAACTGGCCTTCTGGATGCAACACGCAGACAGGTGCAGTGACAATGTTTTCACTAATATGGAATACATACAAAACACTTTTTTAGATTTTTAATTTTGAGAACAGCCCTGTGGTTTTTCAATAAGAAAGTATGTAGGTGGTGATACATATTGCATATAACGTTTTAAACAAGTAGATTCATTTAATGCTTTGGTACAGAACACGGTAATGCCTAAGGCAAAGTATGAAATGTCAGAATGACTTCAATATTTGCCTAGGCAAAGCATACATTGTAGTTCTCCAAGAAGTTATTTAGATTGGCATATGGAAATAATATATATTGCAGGAATTGAAATGCTAAATATGAGATTGTAGAAAATTAATAACAGAAAAACGATTTACAAGCTTTAGGCCAAAATAGCACGGTTAACGTTTTACATAAATCTGTCTTTTAATGCAACCCACTTGTACTGAAATTTTAAAAAGTGAATAACTAGACATATATACCGAAAACTGGTGGAAAAAAGGGAAGTTTGTTTTGGGCTGACTAACCATTTCAAAAACTATGTAAGAAAGGCATGTGGGCGCTTTCAGCTTGTCACCAGTGCCCACTCAATGGCTTCCACATTGAAACTTTCGGACTCTGCTGGAAGACAGAGAATGAGTTGACGTGTGCCGTGTTCATACTTTTTGGGGATCAAATGGTTTAAACCATTAAGGTAAGGCAGCTCACAATATATAAATATTCCAATTTAGATTTTATTGGTTTTCCAAATATAACTGGGATACAGAAATAAGAGAAGAGTGGGGAAGTCATCAAAGGTGTTATTCAATCACCTCGGCACAGTGGCGGATCCAGAGCCTGATCTCGGGAGGGGCACTTGTAGATTATTTAAAGAAATAACCCAGACACAATAACCACTACTGCTCAGTGTAGTGGTTATGGTGCCAACAGTGCCGGGACCCGCTCCCAGAGTAAGTAGTCAAACCATTTAAGAACAGTTTGACAACTTACCTGAGATCTGCTGGGAAATGGGGCTGTAGTAGGTGCAGTGTGTGTGTGTGTGTGTGTGGGGTGCAGTGTGTGTGTGTGTGGGGTGCAGTGTGTGTGTGTGTGGGGTGCAGTGTGTGTGTGTGGGGTGCAGTGTGTGTGTGTGTGGGGTGCAGTGTGTGTGTGTGTGGGGTGCAGTGTGTGTGTGTGTGGGGTGCAGTGTGTGTGTGTGTGTGTGTGTGGGGTGCAGTGTGTGTGTGTGTGTGTGTGGGGTGCAGTGTGTGTGTGTGTGTGTGGGGTGCAGTGTGTGTGTGTGTGTGTGTGTGGGGTGCAGTGTGTGTGTGTGTGTGTGTGTGTGTGTGGGGTGCAGTGTGTGTGTGTGTGTGTGTGTGGGGTGCAGTGTGTGTGTGTGTGTGTGTGTGGGGTGCAGTGTGTGTGTGTGTGGGGTGCAGTGTGTGTGTGTGTGTGTGTGTGGGGTGCAGTGTGTGTGTGTGTGTGTGTGTGTGGGGTGCAGTGTGTGTGTGTGTGTGTGTGGGGTGCAGTGTGTGTGTGTGTGGTGCAGTGTGTGTGTGTGTGTGTGTGTGTGTGTGGGGTGCAGTGTGTGTGTGTGTGTGTGTGTGGGGTGCAGTGTGTGTGTGTGTGTGTGTGGGGTGCAGTGTGTGTGTGTGTGTGAGTGTGGGGTGCAGTGTGTTGGGGGCAGTATTGTGTGTGTGACAGTTGCGCTGTGGGGGGGGGGGCAGTGTGTGTGTGGGAAATTTGTGTGTCTAGGGGGCTTATTTTTATAATATGTGTTGTTGTTTTAAATTTAATTAAAACAAATATGCATTATGCCCCCCCCCCCACCTTCTTACTTCACTCAGAGAGGAGGGGTACACTTCTCGATCCCTGGTGGTCCAGTGAGGAATCCCTGGTGAGAGTGAACTCTAGCCCCCAGCTCCAGGGCTAGAGTTCACTCTCGCGAGATCCGGAGCGTTGCCGTGGCACCGCTCCGTGCTCGCGCGAGTAGGACCCGGAGGAGCTGCAGGCTAAGCTCCCCGGGTCCTCTCTCCCACCCTCCCCTGCCGGGTGTCCGCACGGTGCCTGCAGACCGGTCCGTGAAGGTGCAGGGCTGGCACCTGCATGTGCTGATAGGGGAGACCCTTGGTTTTCTCAAGGGGGGAGACCCTTGGTTTTGCTCTCCAATAATTTACTCTGTTATCATACCTATGAGCAGTCCTGTGGGTTTTTTTTGCAATTCTTTCCATATTCCCATTGCTGTGTGGCTTAACTTTCCTATTCTCGCTTGGTTCCACATCAGCACTTCGTATTCTAATGTGGAGGACACCATAGCTATTCTTTCCACTTGGGTGGGCAGGTCATGGGTCTTCCAGTTTTTGTCTATTTGTGTGGACACCATGCTTAGTATAAGAGAGATATTATTTTAAGTGTAATTTTGGGTATCACGTCAGGAAACCGTTTTAGTAAGTATATTCTCAGTAAACCTCTTAAGATCATTTTGAACCTTATCTGGTGCCCTTCACTACATCCAACATACGGAAGCTCTCTGCTCTCAGCCAGCGATTTAAGCCCTACATCACTGGACTTGGCTTAGAAAATGAGCTGATGTTCTCAGCCAAATTGCTATCCCTTATCTGCAAGGCTTTGCTCAGGAAAGCGCTCTGTCAGATGTGTATTCCAACTCTGTATCACATGTGGTGGAAACAGGGAGCCATTCCCTGTGGACCCCAAGCAAGTAGTCAAACCATTCTCCTGGCACTATAACCACTACAGTATGCTTTAGTGGTTATGGTACTTCAAGTGTACATTTAAATATGCTGTAAACTTATTGATGCATATATGACTGAGGTTTAAAAGAATTTAAAAGGTATCTCAAGTTATTTGGGCCTCTCTTCTAGTATGTTTCTTTCTACGTCTAATCTCTGAATGCAGATGTTTGCATTAGAAGGGTTAATGTAACGAGTGAAGGCATAATTAATTTGCTATTCACACTGTAACCATTCATACTAAGGATACAATTAATCATTCTGACTTTCAAACAAGTATTTGGCTCACCCACCCACCCTTTTATTTATTTATTTTTCCTTTTTCTATGAAGGACGACAAAAACATTGTTGCGTGAGCCAGGTTTAATTCGGAAAGAGAAGGTAATTTTGCCGTGTAAAAAACAACAAACAAACAAAAAAAAACCTTTAGTAATAAAGTGGAACTATTATCAAACATGTACATACCCTATAATACAGTAGTTTAAGAACTTTTTATTTTTTTTGTATTTACATATTTATTATTGTTAAATATTTTCTTTTTTCTTTTCTATGTAATAAAGATTTCTAAGACCTTGGTGGTGTTTGAGCATAGTGTGCATTCATCATTCAAATACTTGTACTTTCCTCCCCACCAATAACATGCTGGGAGCCACTGAGCAAGTCACAGATTCTACTTGGCTGTCAATCTTGCATGCTATCTGCATTTTAATTTACTTTATTATTGTAGTATTACAGTCACACAGTTGTTAAGTTAATTTACATAAAGCATTTTATCTTAAAGGGATAGTATAGTGCTAGGATCAGGGTCTGGTAGACAGCTACTAGAGGCTGTCTTAGTCCTGCAATGTAAGCATTGCAGTTTCTCTATAAAGGCAAAGATTTACATTGCATTAATGAAGGAAGCACTTGTAGAGGCCGTCTGAGTGACTGTCACTAGAGGTGTTACCAGGCAGCAATGTAAACACCGCCTTTTGTTTGAAAAGTCAGTGTTTACATTGAAAAGCATGCAGGGACAAGATATAGACGTCAGAACTACTGTATGAAGCTGTAGTGGTTCTGGTGACATTAGTGTCCCTTTAAGAATTGCATTTTTAACGTTGAAAAACCTGTCTCCTCACATTTTTAGTTGGCTCCTAGATTATAAGAAAATTTGTCACGCCCTGAGCTAGGGTATCAATGTATCCAGGGTATAATCCTGGTTAATCTCATAGTGTAGCACCTGTACTCATTAGCGCAGGATTCTCATCAGGCTGGAGAAGCTGTAGGAGGACTGGCACTGGATGGGTGCTGGGGGGTCACGGCCCTTATACATGTTTTCTATTTCATAGCTATAGGGAATAGCTGAATACGGTCTCAGAACAGAGGAATCTGCAATGTAATGAGATAACGCCTTGCCTGTGCGCAATAACTATGCACAAGTGGAATTTGTAATGTATCAAGTAAAGGACAAGCCCTTGCAAGTCTCTCTATGAAAGCCATAGAGCATGATTCATCCCAGTGGCTCATTGCTTCTGAGGTTTTATGGAGAATTACATGTTTAAGAGGCTGTGAAAAAGAAAGCCTTTCTTTTAAAGTGATCATTCTAAAGGGTCAGTTCCTACAATCCATGTTCGTTCTAGCATTTCCAATGGGATTTCTGATTTGCATAAATGCTAGGGAGAGAGTTTGGGGGAGGTGGGAGGGTTTGTTTTGTGTTTTTAAACAATTTTTACAATATCGCATATTAACTACTAAACTGCTGCTGTAATAATCTGGAATTTGAAATAGCACTGCATTCTTTAACAAGGTTATTCTCTAATGTGTGAATTTCAATTGTAAAGGAACATACGGATATAAATACATATTTGCTACATAAAATATGCAGTTAAACATACATTTACTATGGACTCCTAATGGCACCCTAATCTTAAAGGAACGCTATAGTGTTAGGAGTACAAACATGTATTCCTGATACTATAGTTAGTTACCTGTTCAATGTTTAGGTCCCCGGCCCCCCTCCAAGTGCTGCGCCAATCAGGATCTCCTCATACAGCGCTACAGAATTTGCTGGCGCTATATAAATAATAATAGAAATGCATTGAATCAATGCATTTCTATCTAGAACGTTCAGTGTCTCCATGCAGAGTGTGGACACGTGAACATAGGTGAAATCGTAAGCACCTCTAGTGGCTGTCTAAGTGACTACACCTAGAGGTGTTTCTAGGCAGCAATGTTAACACTGCCTTTTCTCTGAAACATATCTTGAACATGTCATTTTGATGGTTCAGTTTTAAAATACACACATATGTAAGTGCATACACACGCAACCCTATTTAATATACCAAGGGATCTATTTGCACCACCAAAAGAATCATGGTAGTCAATACATTGACTTGCTGTTTTGGCATAGGTCATGGAAGTGTGGTCAGTTTACTAGAAGACATGACTTGTGGAAGCATGGTTAAAACATTACTTCAAATTAATAAAGGCACTACATTTAATGTCTTACCCGGTTCCAAATTTTAATTCCACAGTACGGCTTGCCAGAGAGAATAGATCTCTCTGTACCATCACACTAAATCACAGATAAGCTGTGCCTGGGGCTCTAACCATTGTATTGAAAGAACACTTGAAAAGGTACATTTGAAAATAAGAAAACCTGGAATTTAATTACAAAATGCAGCCACACCACTTTGTGTCTACCTAGTATATAGCACTGGTTCGATTACAATATTAAGATTATTATTTTTTTTAAATTGGCATACTGATTCACAAACTGATAACCGAGAAACTTAAAGGGAAACTGTCACTTTGTAAGTTTTTTGTAATATTGTTTACTTATCCTTATATTTAACAAATGTAATTGTGAGTGGTGAGAATGTTAAATTACATGTAGAAATCTACACCTATTTTGCCCGTCTCCATCTTAGTCATTTTTACAATCTCTGTACTTTGCACCTGGGAGTCGGCATAGAGAACAACACACAAAAAGGAAATACTGTTTCTATGCAGTGTTTGTCCTGGCTTTGTCTTGTCTTAACTGGATTATGATGTCATTTGCTGAATCTTTATTTAAAAGAAAACAAAACCTCTCATAAAAAAAAAAGAAAAGATTGAGGCACGTTTTATAGGTGATTTTCAGTGTTTTATTCAATGGTGTAAATTCCGCAGGAATGACCGTTCCCCTTAAACTTAATTAGAATTTCCTGCAATGCTTTGTGCTGTGCAGGGAAATAAAAAGACCAGGTCTCTCATAAGAAATGTCTAAAACCGTCTTCATGTATGAAGCACCTCATTACAGTACTCACATCTGTGTTCTCTGTTTTGGCCACATTCCATGTTACCATGTTAGCAGTTACTAGGCCTGTTGTGCAAAACATTTGTTAAATATTACAAGGAGATTTGCAGAACTCTGAAGTGTTAATCCCCTACCTACCTACCAAACTATTTACTAGATAGATTCAGCTCTTTATAATGTTTACAGTGGTTTTATTTATATATATCTGTGTTAAACATAAGTTTGCTGTGGACAGTGAGACTAGTATTTCATGGGAGTTTGACAAGCCAGTTTAAAAATGTTTGTGTTCCTCAACCCATCATGCTGGCCATTAGCCAGCGTTATCAGTAAAAAAAAAAAAAAAAATTGCTGTACTACTCCTACCTTATCACTGAAGTATCCATTAGCTGGATATAGGAGGACCTATTCCTGTCCCTGCACAACATTTTGTGATAACAATGATTAATTGAGTGGATGTCATAGGCCGCCTGCTGCAGTATGTGCAGCCACTTCCACACTGACTTCATACAAAGCTCACAAAAGTCAATAAGGGATGGATATTGAATAGAATGATGGATAAGGCTCATTTTAAAATTGTATGGTTCTCCTGTGTATAACCAATGAAAGGTAAACAGCAGTTTATGCAAATACTGTTCTGTGCTCGCTGTGAGTACATGTAAGCATTGGTTACCCTAATTATTCTTGTTCTTATACCCCACAAGTGGTCTAGTCCATAGCCTTTGTCACTTATAACGTGTTTGGGTCTTTGTTCTGTATAACGGAGTACTCCTGGTCAGTAGATGCCTTAATTGTATTTAAGCAGGAAAAGGTAAATTTTAGTCTATTACAAGTGATGTGTTTTCTTATTCTACAGTAGTCATTTTATCACCCTCTGAAGGACTGAATGTACCCTTCTTCAAAATGGACCTTCACCTTTGAGATACTGGAACCCACTCCATTGGGCTTTCTTACTGGTTTATGATTGATTGCCCTACATATAGCTTTTATCTTCAATTCTGAGTGCAGAATAATAACTGGATTCGGTCTCTCATTTTTGTTACAATGCATGCATAAAATATACCACCACATTCATTCTCTGTTTCCATCCTTCAGATTTTACACACAAGCTGCCTTTATTGCAGCTTTGAAATAGCACCAGAAATTTGGGTTTATCCCACAGTCTATTAGTGTTATCTTTTTTTTGCCTTTTATTTATTTTCTCAAATTAGTTTCAATTTGCTTTCTATTGCATAGCTAAAGTGCTCTATGAAGTCATGTATTCACTTCCAGTGGCTGTTCTTAATCACTCTAGTCTATGTATAAGTGTCCCACAAAATCATGTATACTTTGGAAACCTCATGATACAATTTCCCCTTATTGACCTGATGCAACTACCTCGCTGTATGCTGTGAAAAAAGGCAAAACCTAGCCTTTTCATCAAAATCCATGATCAGTAAATTATGCAAGAATGCGTATACTGACAGTTAGATTTGCTGTGACAGCATAATAGCAAAAAAGTGTGTGTGTGTGTATCTCGGTCTACCTAATCATCAATTTACTACTTTGAATTCATACTCCTGTTTACCTCTTGATTGCAAGGATGAACAGTGGATTAGTTTATTAAGAATACTAGGACTTCTTGCTTATAGGACCTGATTGTGTGTGTGTGTGTCTCTCTCTCAAAAGGGGCTAAAGCTGCACTCACGTTATTCCATAAAACTTTAATTTATTAGGTATGCATTAAAAGATCAGATCGACGTTTCAGTCCTGCATCTATGATTTTCCTCAGGATCAAACACAAACTACATATACAATCAAATATATAGGTGAAAAATAGACTCACCCAGGTGATGTACATCGCTGGCGGCGTTCTACTGGGTCCCGGGCATGTACGCATGCAAGCTCCGCTCCCAAAACTTAACGTGGTGCCGTAGGTGCCATATTGCGGTCAGCGTGTCACCATAGCAATGCAGTATAGACAGTGGGCGCTGCCATGGTGATGGCTAAGCGTTCAAGGAAATAAAGAAAAGAATAGATTACCCCTTAATAAAAACAACCCGTGATATCAGATAGAAACCTGATGCCATAAATGGATAGAAATCTAGTAATAAAGTGCTAAAAAGGATGAAAGTGCGTATGGAGATTGAAACATTAACATATTAAAGTGACATGCAGAGTATTGTCATGGGCCATGAAAATGCTTGTGATAAGCTAATAAAAAACAACTGATATGTGTAGGAAGTTGATTCAAACATGATACCATTTTCTCTCCTTTTTCTTCAGTGCCCTTCCATAGAATCAGCAGGTCATCAATGTACCGAAAGTATCCCTGGATGTTGTGACCATACTTAGAAAAAATATGTTGCTCTTCATATACATACATACATATATGTATTGGCATACATTGGTGCCATTGCAGCACCCATCGGGGTACCTGCTACTTGGAGATACCACTTGTTCTCAAATCTGAAGTAGTTATTCTAAAGAGTCAAAGTTAAAAGCTCCAGGATAAACTCAATAGAGGGGGCCTTTATATTTCGTAGAGTGTGTTGAGTCAAGTTGTGTAAGTACCGATATTAAGGATTGTGTAATTATTTTTTATTCCAAAAAATTAGGGTCCATTCGACTGGCCTGTAGGTACAGAACATTGGGCCATTCGACTAGCCTATAGGGACAGAACCTCTGACAAACCGGTAGCAAAACATTTTTTACAATTGGGCCACCCGTTATCACTTAAGTGTGTTGGCATTGACCATATACCACAACTGAAAAGAGGCGTTTTGGATTCATGAACTTTGCACTGTATCCCCAAAAGGCCTTAACGAATCAATTCCATATTATTCTCTCTTGTGAAAATTATTATTAATTTGATGCGTATATATATCTTGCAATTAATACTCGTTTTTAGTTTTTAAATGGAGAAGGGATATGACTAAGATTTTCTAAGTGGTTAGAATTGTGTATTAGTTTGGTATATGGAGTACAGAGTACTAACAGGGTTACCCCCTGTACTTTATGATTAATATCTAGTTATTTATGTAAGAACTCTGTAATATACCAATTTATTTACTATTTATTTGAGAGTATAAGAAACACACTAACCGCAAGTTCCAGTGCCCTTTACAGATGTTGTTTTAAAATACATGGAATACATATTGTTTAATCACTTCAAATATCGCAAGCATTTTGTATCAACAAAATGGCAATTTTAAAATATATATATATTTTATATATATAGCCTTTATTAGCTTATCACAAGCACTTTCATGTTCCATGACAATACTCTGCATGTCACTTTAATATGTTAACATTTCAATCTCCATATGCACTTTCATCCTTTTTAGCACTTTATTACTATATTTCTATCCATTTCTGGCACCAGGTTTCTATCCGATATCACGGATCGTTTTTATTAAGGGGTAATCTATTCTTTTCTTTATTTCCTTGAACGCTTAGCCGTCACCATGGCAGCGGCATCGTCTATACTGCGTTGCGATGGTGATGCGCTCATCGCAATATGGCACCTACGGCACCATGTTAGTTTTGGGGGCGGAGCTTGTATTCGCCCGGGACTCAGTAGAACGCCGCCAGTTATGCACATCATCTGGGTGTCTATTTTTCACTTATTTTTTACCTATATATTTGATTGTATAATGTATTTTGTTTGATCCTGAGTAAACTCCTAAATGCAGGACTGAAACCTCGATCTGTTCTTTTAATGCATACCTAATTGATGTTTTATGGAAGACCGCGAGTGTAGCCTTTTCCCCTTTTCAGCCCTGGCTGGCACCCAGCATTTACAACCCTTTAGCCTGTGTGCAAGGACTTTTTGCTTTATATATGTATATATGTTCCATAGTTATATATGTATATATGTTCCATAGTTAGTAATTCTACTGTGTGAATGTCGGTAAATGACAAACAAAATATAATGGTGACTGAATCATAAGTCCTGCTTAAACAACATAAAGCAGTAGTACTAATTTTATACAAAATTATCCTGGATCCAAATAGGCTTGTCAGTCTGTCATATTCTTTTCCGGATAAAAGACTAATGTACCCAAATACAGTGCTATGAATCTAAACAATGAAATGTGTAGGAGTCACCGTGATGAGACCTCAGCTATGAGAAGCACAATGTAGATGTTTTTTGTAGTGAGGGGGTGGATAGGTAGAGAACACACTATAAATAGCTCTGCATAGAGCTGGACAAATCAGTCATTAATCCCCTTGTTTCTATAAGAGACCTCTAATTTACTAGAGGTATAATTACCATCTTGTCACAAATGTCACAACTCGCATTCATGCAAGTTATAGCTGTTTGCGTAAAGCATTTGTGAATTTATTTTCCATTATTTGTGATTTGTCTTGATTTTGATGTGTGCTAATCTACATTCTGTTTAGTTTTTTTTAGATAGGATTTTTGTTTGTTCCCTTGATAAGATGTCATGGGGCTGATAAACCCAGTTGTCTTTAGCTCTCAGTGGGATTACATCCATTGACACTATTATATATCCCTATACAGCTATTTATTAAATAGTGAATTCATGGCGGTGGTTGAAAATGATATATCGTTCTTTTCCTCCCACCTAAGCTATTGCACAATTTTTATGATTGGTAATGCAGCTCAACTCACTGTTTAGTCACTCGTTGTATTTGTGCGTATATGAGTCATTATATTGTATATGTTCATGAGTAGTTTGTGGTATCGTGTATGATACCTACGAATGTGGGCTGTGTATGGGGGCTGCTTGTGGAATTGTGTGTGGATGGAAATGTCACATAGTGTGTTTGGTGGTGTGTGTATGTGTGGGGCTGTTTGGGGTATTGAATGAGAGAGCCTGCATGTGGAGTTGTGTGCATGTATGTGGATTGTTAGTGGTGTTGCGTTTGTGTGGGTTATGTGTACGTTTGTGTGTGGGCTGTTCATATTATTTGTATGAGGGAAGGGTTAATCTGCAGCTATGTGTATATCTAGTAGTGTGGGTGGCTTCCCTGTGTTCCAGCGTGGACCATGCTGGCCAGGTACAGGTCAAGGATAGGAGTTGCAACAGCAGCTACGGGCTGCTCTACTACAGTGTGGACTCCCATTCACAAGGTTGGAATGAAGTGATCAGAGATCACTTCCTCTATGTGCTGAAATGCATAAATTGAGGAATGTCCTTCATCAACTTTTCGTATTCGCAGATATCTGAAGTGTCACTGGGACTCCTGATAGGCCAGACCCGGTTTGGCTCTAGCAGCCTTGAGTGCTGTGCAAAGACACCTCGAGTGCCGTGCGTGGCACATGTGCCATAGGTTGCCTACCCCTGGTCTATAGCATAATCCCTGCTGTGCATCCCACAGACTGGCTTAACCACCCCACCCCAGCCTAGTCTTGGTCTTGCTCAGGAACCTGTGGTAACTGCTGACCGTTCTGCACTTGATCTGCTGAAGAATCTGATCTGCAGTAAGTCCAAAAAATATTTCACAAGATTAGAGGTGTTGTTTACATATATTAAGTTTTGTAAATTTAATAAAATGTACTAGTCCATGTGGCATATTACCAAAATAACCTTTGTAACTTATTCTAGCCAGAAAAGTTATGTGTTCTTACCTTCCACACATCAGGCACGAAGTCCTGAGGAATTATTTTAGAACAATGAAAAATCTATATAACTGCATTTTAAACTATAATGCTGAACAGAGATCCTAATAGAAAGGTAGCTTGTCATTGTATAACATCTCACCCCACCCTATCACAATACAGGTTTTATGTAAACACTACTGATATTCATTTTTTGTATTTTCCAAAGGTTGGGTAATCATTGTTCGAACATTGCCCTTTATTGTTAAATTGCTAACCAGTTTCAGATTACTCTTTGCAGACGGTCTCCTGGGGCAGCCCATGTTCAGCCGCATTTCTAACACCCTAAGTTAAAAGGAAACCATTATCAATGAATAACCTTGGTTCTTTTATGGCATTTTATAAAAAGAAATAATAGTATTAAAACAATAGCAATGCTTTAAAAACATTATTAAAAAAATATACTTGCCATAACATGTAGCTGCACAGCTAAGATAGTTAGACTGCGTGCAGCTTTTGATAGGACTTGTCACTCCCAGGAAGAGTTTCCACCAATCAGGACCCTCTCATTATAGTCTATAAGGTGTGAAGTTGCCCAATTAAAGCCTGTCCGACATGTGCTTAGTTTCAGAGGTCTCTGCTTGCGACCGGTTCATGTGACAAGTTTCCAGTCTATTAAACAAAATTAACTATCCAAAGTAGAGTATGCATTGTTTGTTTTACACACAAATTTAGTATTTTCTAAAAGCGCTGCAGAATAAATTAGCGCTATATTAATGTCAATACTAATGATGATTACTTGCTCTAAGGCATTCACAAGGTTATATGGACGATGCACAAGGATGTTCACTAAAGAGTGTATTGTTGGGAATTCAAAGCAAAATAATTTTCTAGGGCAAAACTGCTGAACTGACAACTTAGTGTCATTTGGGAATGTTTCCAGTTCAGCAAAGCTGGCCTAAAATACGAAAATAAAATAAATAATATTTTCTACGTGATACCTGCATTGGCTAAAAAAGAAATATTTTTTTAGGCTTTCAGGACACTAAGGCCACTTCATCAGGCATCTGGGTGACCATTGCTTCTTGAAAGCTTGCAAAACATCCCATTTTCATCAGCCAATAAAGGGATTACTTACCGTATACAATTTATTTTGTATTATACGCTCTAAAACATGAAATACTCTTTGAATTCACTTCGAATTTTCATCAGTCCATACTTTAGCACTGATAGTAGTCCACAGAAATATTCCCATATATATGATTTAATTTGTATATAATTTTAAGTGTGTTATTGGAACCATAAATCCCTAGCATTATAACACATTATTTACAGGGTTATTCACTAAGATGAGAATTTTATAATTCAAGGGCAAAATAGCTGAACTGGAAAAATTCTCTAATTCAGTTATGCTTCCAGTATGCTGCTTTGGCCTTAAATTTGAAATATTACTTAGAATTCGCTTTAAATTCTCACTAAGTTTGGGAATTAACCCTTTTAGTGAATGTGTTAAAGTTTTTACTTCAAATACTTAAACAGCTCATTATGTTTTGTAGCAAAGTATAATGGTGATTGTGCATGTATCTCCTATATGGATAGGATGCTTCATGTATTCTTGTTTGATATATTCATGTGTAAATATGTATACACTAGTTACGGTATTTATTGTATTTAACAAACTAAAGCTGACCAGGGTTAATAATATGAGAGAGTGCTGGTCTATATCCAGTTTCTCGACCGGCGTGGATGCTCTGGGCATTTGATAGTTAATCTTGAGGCTGAGCTCAGTGCTATTTATTTATTAGGGATGAGTTGTTTAACATGCATAAATCATAATCCTTTTAAGCAGAATGTTTTTTCCAGTATCAGATAACTACTGGTATGTTGGTGTTTTGTCTGGTTATGTGTTTGTGTACAGGTAGCAATTTTTTTGTGTATATTGTGTTCTCTGGTGATGCTGTTAACTGCAGTAAGCACCATGTGCATGCCAAAAAAATAATAATACAAATTCAGTGGCACAAGGTTTAAATGTCCCATTAACATTTGTATCAGCAGCAACCTACAAGTCATCTCAATAGATCTTACAACCCCAGCCTTCACAGGCAGATGCTGTCCCCTGGTTGCTATGACAATGGCTGCCGGTAAAAAAAAAAAAAAGCCCAGCCCTAATCTATTTTTTTTCTTCCTTGGTTCCTTGGGCAGACCTATGCGGCTGCTTCACCTTACCCATTGTTGAATTTTGAGGATTACAGAGCGTGGGGAAAAGGACAAGAAATGTGATCCAAACATATGGAAGGCAGTGGCACCCTTCCTTCCTGCCTTCCTAGCTCTTATGTTTCCAGGGCAGCACAGAATATCACGAGTATATAACACAGCTGCTGCAGAGCAATATTTAGGGATTCTAGGAAATGGATAGCATAG
Organism: Pelobates fuscus; assembly: GCF_036172605.1. Taxonomy (NCBI): domain Eukaryota; kingdom Metazoa; phylum Chordata; class Amphibia; order Anura; family Pelobatidae; genus Pelobates; species Pelobates fuscus. The sequence goes on along the minus strand of NC_086321.1, from coordinate 168,661,462 downwards.
GAGAGGGCATGTGGGACCGAGGGACTTTACAATAGGCGTGGAGGAAGTGTGAGCTGTGGGTTGTGTTTTTTTTTTGTGTGTGTGTTTGGCTGATTGCCTGAAGGTTTATCTGTCCCTGCTGCATTCCTCACTTATGCAGCCCTTTTTCAAAGCAAAGACCTGATGTCATTCAGAAAAATTTCTTGCCAAATGGAAAGAGAGAGAGGCTGCAAGCACAGTCTTGAAGAGACCAGGCAGGAACAGTTCCCTTCAGGCTCCCGAACGAGCAGCCCAGCCTTGGATTTAAGCAGCAATTCAAGCAATTTTATACAGCGCCAGTACAGAGTTTGCAGACAAGCCATGGATCTTGCCAGGAGATAAGTGTATATTATTTTCATCTGAATGTCATGTTAACCACCTTCAATCCTTCAAGCTCATTCAGTCCATGCCAGGCAGCATTTATTTGACCAACTTGATATTGTATATCCCTAATCTCCAGGAAAAAAAAGAAAATGAACTGCGGCTAATAGGTTACTTTGTGAATGATGGTGTGATGAATTTGGACTGGCAAATGACAGAGTAACTCTCACGTTTGGACAAGTTACTGGCAACCATTGGGGTTTTGGAGGATAAATGAAGTCACGGACTTGGGCCAATTAAATTTTTTTCTTTTATACATTACGTTTATAGAGGCTAGCAGTTCTGTTTGTAACTATACATGCTTAATTCATCACCAAACAAAACCGCATACCAATATTCTAGATAGCATTGTGAAAGTGATTTTAGAATTTTCTATTTTTGTGGAACTACGTGGATTATGGAGTACCTGGGAGACAAACTGACTGTAGCGCACACTCACATGAATCAATGGATGGGCACCATGCGAAGGTCCCTACAGGAGGCCCTTAGCTTGGTTACAACTGCAGTCACCCATGAGAGGACTAGTGTGGATAGTGGGGGAAGCAGGAATCCTTTCAAACGTACATCATCGTTCCGACACTTTGCTTCCCGGAGCCGTGAGTCATTTCGCAGGTTTTCAGTCCGCAGCCAGCAGAGGTTTTCTTCACTGAGGAAAAGACATGCAACTTCCGACCAGAGCGACCCTGTAAGCCATACTGTTCACTGGTATCTGCCCCTGGAAAGCATCCCCTTTCTAGTCCATGCGGATAGTCCATTTCTAGAAATGTTATGCAGATTTTCTGATGTGGCATGCAAGTCTGTTTTGGGGGCAAGGCATGATGGGAGTTGTAGTTTAAACAGTAATACGTTCTTATAAATAGAGAATTTGATAAAGGTATATAGATAGACCTTTCACATGTTAAAAAGGCTTTGGTTGCGATTACTATTTTATTGTAATGATGTCACCTGAAAGTTGGTTTTGAAACAATTTGCGCTTAAGCTTTTGGCATTATTGTAATTATTTTTAAATTTTAAATTGGTCTGAAAGCATTTTTATTGTTTGCAATGGGTTTCTGACTTTCAGCACATTATACCATTGTTTTTTTGGTTTTTTTTTAAAGATCCTTAGATAACATTATGTGCAGTTGTAATAACAGGCCTACCCACTAGGCCACCGCTTGCAAGTTTTGAACACTTTCATGCCTGAACACATTGCATTCTGGTCTTCACAGAGGCAGTATTTCCATGAAACGGTGCTCCATCTCTCTTTTACATCTCTCAAAGTCTCTGATGGCCCTGTCCCACTTTCCCATCTTGCTGTCCTCAATGATGTTCATATGCAACTGTCTGGGAACTGCCTAGATAGACAACTAACCATGACCCCGACTCAATTCTTTTGGATACACTTTCCAAATAACTTTAATACAGAAGTCATAATTTTTGTAAATGTCTCATTTGAATTTTTTTTCCAACATATTGTGATCATTTAAACAGTTTATCAAAAATAATTAGAGGCCCACATGTTTTAAATAAAATGTTTAAACATGAGTTTGTTCTTAGCTCCCCCTGGATAAGTCACCCAGGCTACCTAAACAAATCATTTAAAAAGAAAATGGAATAGCATATCAGAAGTGGGCATATGTTTAAGTTTATTTTGGTAATAATTTGTATATATATCAGTGTAGCAGCTCATTCAGTGGTTGCAATTAGGTTTATTATTTTGTTTAGTTTTTTAATATTCGACCAGAAATGGTTTATATTTCTCATTCTATTCACTGTATTTCAAGTTGTCAGTTCAATAAGAGGTTCCCTCTATATGCAGTCTTTCCTATCTGTTTGCTACTTTTTTTGCATAACACTTTATTACATTAAGGGACAACTATAGGGTCAGGAACACAATAGTTTATTACTGACCCTATAGTGTTAAAATCACCCATCCCCACTTAAATAGGGTGAAAACTCACTTTATTTCCAGCGCCATGCGGGTCTGCAGGTGCTGGCCCTGCCCCTGCCCCGGCTGACATCAGAATTGATGATCTCAGCCAATCCAATGTTTTCCTAAAGAAAAAGCATTGGATTAGCTGAGATTGCCAAGAGACGAGGGCAGGGCCAAATGCCGACCTGGCCAATTAGCATCTCCTCATAGAGATGCATTGAATCAATACATCCCTATGGGGAAAGTTCAGCATCGCCATTTGCAATTCTCTGTACTTGCCCTATTATGAAGATTTTTTTTATTTCTTTATTCTTAATGCTTAGTTAGAGTGATTTTGTTATCAATAACTTCTGAGGATGACAGGTTTACTTGTACGTAATCTATATATTGCACTGACAAAATCACAGATAAAAATGTATGTTAGATAGTGTTATTTACTGAAAGTCAACATTTTCTGCAGCATTATACAATGGACTCATGGGGCATACAAATATGTTCAACTCACAGGTTTGATCAGGGCCCTCACTACCTCAAGTCCCTTTAAGTTTAAAATCTACAATCAAAATGGAAATATTGATTAATCCTGCCCAAACATGATGTCCTGGAAGGGACATGGGGCTCCACACGAAGCTCACCCAGTTCCACACGCTTTGAAGCATTAGCCACAATTCTTCCAATTTGTGTGTGCACTAGGAATATGGCATACTGCCTAGCCCTTAAGATGTTGTTTGGGTTTACTACAGCTGCTACCGTTTCACAATATTTATGGAGGTTAAAGAGGCTCAGTCAGGGAGGGTGGAAATAAAAAAATAAAATAAATAAAGATCAGCTGATGAGAGGCCGTTTTAAAATAAGTGTAGTGAGATTTTTCCTTTATATGTTTTCTAGTGATTCTTCTAGCAGTTTGTGTAAGGAGAACTCTTATGTCCTGAAAAGGGAGACAGTCTTGTTTGAGCGTGAGCACTAAGTGATATGTAGTTTTTAATAGTCGATTGACACATATACATAAATAATTTGTAATAGTTTAGATATTGCATACTTCACAATTCCACAAAGTGTTCCTTATTCTGCTTTGTGGTATCCTATATGGTTGTTTGATTGTCTGTGTCATTCTGTGTATGCATATATGTACAGAAGATAATGCAGAGCAGTGGATTGTCTTATCATTGTGAATGCTACCTCAAGAGTCTTGAAGAAATCATAAACCACGAGATCGAACATATCTACTTCCCATGGGCAGCCTCATAGCATTTCACCATAAGGCATTTACAGACAGGCTTCTAACACAACATAAATCAGATATGTGATGTTACAGGGTTTAAAAACATAGACTTTGTCCTTTAATATATATTTAAATATCTATGAATTGCATTGGCATCAGCCACATCACTCAGGTATCTCCTGTAAATCTTGGTGAGACCAAGGATATGCAAGTCCCCATGTTCTACCTGGAATTGGGGTTCTGACTCACCCGTGCATTATTCTGTGTATATTGCAAGAACTAACTGCACATATGACATCACCATCCATGCATTACACAATTCTACAACATAATCTGCCCATTTGAATAAAGCAGAATAGATGTTGCAAAATGCACTGTCTAAATGTTTCTAGTCTTGTACTATGTGTATGTATACATATGCACATGTATCATTTATGTTGTAGTGCATATGTATGGCTCAGGAGGTGGTTTTATCAGTCCATACAGATATTTGAATAGCAATTGGACAAATACTTGTAAAAACATAGTATGCATGGATATATAACTTTTAATTAGTTGGGTAATAGCTTCTTGATCCAAGGAGAGATCTGACTGCCATTCTGGGGTCAAGAAGGAATTATTTTCCTAGTTTGTTGCAAAATTGGAAGTGCTTCAAACCTTTTTTTTTGCCTTCTTTTGGATCAAGGGCAAAAAAAGATGAAAAATACTGAGCTTTATGGATGCATGTCTCTTACCAGCCTACGTTAAATGTAGGCAGGAATTGGATAGCCCAACCACACTGTCATTTTCTACTACATCTGCCCACTTAATTACATGTGAGTTTGCAGATAAGGATTGTCAACTCTGTAATAGTGTCCCTTACTCCAGTTTCCTCTGCCCTGCTATGTGATGTCAGGCCCTGGAGCTCTGGGACAGATGCAAAATAGAGATTAGAGAATAGAGACGTGTTTAGCTACTTCATGTAGTAATACCTTCTCTAAAGTAAAATGTCTCAGTTATGTAGTGTTTGAGATCCCTGCTCCCTTTGATAGCGGATATGTTTAGAAACTTGCAACCTTACATTTATAATTTGAATACAGCTCTCATTCACTCAAATGGGTTTCTGCAGTGAGTTCATTTAGTTCATCATAACAGTTTACAGCCATTCACTTAGTTTTAGACTCCCAATGTTTTTCACCCTCGCCATTGCCATTCAGTGGAAGATAAATAAAAGCACAATATCAGTGCATTAGATGTGAACCCTGTTATAGCCGATCTTTTTACAGCTTCAGGTAAGTGGTTGGAGGGATTTTAAGACTTTCAGCGCCGAGGGATGGGGGGGATCTATTAACCCTATAGTGCCAGGTAAACAGCTTTGTTTTCCTGGCACTGTATAATCCTTTTAAGTTTTCACTTTTTGTGGCATAATTGAAAATGGCTGCAATTGGGTTTTGTGTCTGCTTTTGCATTAACATGTAATGTGTGGGATACGCATAAGGCTATCCTAGCTATAAGATGAGGCCAGGGACTAATGAAAGTATTTAGAAAATTGGGCAGATTAGATGTTCCAAATGGTTCTGATCTGCCGTCACATTCTATGTTTCTTTAATGAACGGGTTACAAACTATAAATGACTTTATTTTTATTTTTTTTCAACCTTGATTACTATGGAACTATGTAACGTGTTGTTATAGAGATAATTTATACAATTTGCATATCAAACTGATTCCTCTTGGATAAGATCAGTCTGGTATGATACAGGCCTACGTCCTTTCTGTAACACACATGTTGGCAGAAACCTGTCTGAGATATGAGCAGGGACTAACTGAAGGGCAATCAATTAAATTATTTGCTTGATTTCAATGTCAAGGTTTTGCTATATACAGGTTACCCTGTTCAACTTTTTGTATGTATAGGTGTGTGTGTTAAAATAGATATATAACCAAACAAGAGAAATCACTGTACAACATTGCACCGATGCACAGATTTGTAGGTACTCTGTCAGTGCAAATTTAAAGGGACACTATAGTCACCAGAACAACTATAGTTTATTGTAAAACAAGAGTCCCCAGAAGCCCCTTCAATCTGTGCTGATTTGTTTAATGAGGAATCATTAGCCTGAGCAACAATGTAGTAGCAGTGTATGAATTGGTATGGCTACAAGGAACTGTATAATCTATGCATGTGCCATTCCTACAGTAGGGGCCAGGCTGTGGATGGCCAGGGACCGTAATTCTTTGTTAAACTGATTGAAGATGATTTAACACTGAATAAAGAGTCCGTGTCGGGGGACTCCAGGCACTAAAACCAATTTAATGAGATTCCTACAGTATGCCTTTAAGAATAAAAACCTTGATAAACTGGTTTGCTTTTTTGTAAGTGGATTTGGGGAAGGGATTCCATGTGTAACACGTTTTACAGGCATTGCAGCTTTAAAATGCTGTAGCCTCTAGATAAGCTAAGCACAACAGAAGCTATTGTTAATGCATTTCCTCATTTGGTTTATTAATTAGCCTCTGTTACTTCTGCATTGTACCTGCTTCATAAAATCCACAGAGTACATAAACAGCCGACCTCTGAGCAGGAACAAACAAAGGAGAATGGAATCCCTGATGAGTTAATAGAAAATACCTTATCTGGTGCTACCCTGTGTATATCAAATTGGGGGGACTCCTAACTAACCCTGGTACATCAATTTATCAGAATTCAGTTTTCGAGCCACATTCCCAATGAAGCAAATGTGAATCTCACTCGGGGAAACTGAATTTGCAGATCTCTTCTACCTTAGAATGATCTAGGTTTACTAGAGTCACATTGTGCTCAGCCTGTTTAGGTTCATAAAGGTCTGAGTATGATGGATGACATAAACTATTTATTTCTCTTTTCAGATCTTCTCACCTTTAAAATTCAAAAGATGGAGCATTCACCATAGGAACAGTTTGTTTATTTTTTATAATTAGTTCTCCTACATGTTGGACTGCAAACGTTCCTGTTTGAGTTGTGTGGTGGAATATGTTGGAAATTTGTATATATAGATAGATATTGCCCCGCTACAGTCTGTAATTAATGCTGCCACCAGACTGATTTTCCTCTCTAGTCTGTCCTCACACACCTCACCCCTCTGTCAGTCCTTACATTGGCTTCCTGTATACTATAGGAGTCAATTTAAAGTGCTAACCCATACCTATGAAGCACTGAACAATTCAAGCCCCTCTTATATCTCTTCACAGATCCATAGGTATGCACCTTCTCCGTCTCTACGCTCTGCCCGTGACCTTCTCCTGTCCGCTGCTCGCACCTGTAAGGCCAACTCACGCTTGCAGGACTTCTCGCAGGCGGCTCCTTCCTATGGAACAGCCTGCCTACCGCCATCAGACTCTCCCCTAGTCCTCAATCGTTTAAGAAGTGCCTTAAAACCCATCTCTTTGGGAAAGTTTATGGCCTCCCAGAGTAACCTCTACCTCACATACCTGTCTCTTGCGCTCTCCTAAAGGGCAGCACTCTACTCTCTCCACCAGCTCTGCTTCACTCCCACCTTATTTGATTGCTATTTCCTGTCCTAGCGTGTCTTATACCCCACCTCCTATAGACTGTAAGCTCGTTTCAGCAGGGTCCTCTTCAACCTATCGTTCCTGTAAGTTTTCTTGTAATTGTCCTATTTATAGTTACATCCCCCTCTCATAATATTGTAAAGCGTTATGGAATCTGTTGGCGCTATATAAAATGGCAATAATAATCATAATAATATATCGATATTTACAAAGTGTAAATATACTGATATAGGGGGTTTGGATATTTACAAAATGTATATATACTGATCTAGGTTTACGTTTAATTTAATACATTGTGTTCTAACAGGTCTGGTCTATGGTCATAAAAATGGATTCTCTGTTTAAGAATTTTGATACCTGAGTGCTACTACCAGGGGACTCTGAAACCTCTTCCACAGGACCAGACTGTATTGATTATAGCTCAGGAGACCTTCTCTCCTGTAAAGAATAGACCATAGGTTTCCCCTCCCCACACATTAGACAAATATTTATACTCCACAGTGTTAACTCAGCTGGGGATAATGTCATTAAGTCCCCAGACAAACACAATTGACTACCTGCTGTGCCCTCATGGAGCACAGCACACATAATATACAGAACTACCTTTCCCTGGACTGTATCCCCCACTCAATATATATCTATGGAAATCTCATCACAGAGCACCCTGGCTGTCCAAATAGCGCTCTGATAAGAGAATCAGCGCCTCAGTTAAGTTACCGTAGTTTTACCAACGTGTTAGGATTTTCCGTTCCGCAAGGAGTTCCAAGCATACGGCGTCTTAGTCCCGGTCTCGCACATTGTGTTCCCGGACCCCTGGGGGAGGGAGTGCACTCAAGTCCCAGGTATCCTCTGATGCTTTTAGGGTATTACCTGGTCAGGCCCTCGATGTGTAAAAGCTAGTCCAGAAGAAGAGTCCAGGGCCCCCATACACCTCCCCACAGTGGCAATAGTCCATTTTAGGACCAATCCTATAGTCCGTGGGCAGGAGGCTGGCCCTCACAAGCCTCTCCAAAAGGCTGTGGCACAGGAGCTTCCGTCACGCTGATATTGATACCTGTTCTGTATATTAACAATTCTTTAGCTTATCAAAGGTACTTAACATTTTTTTAGAGTTCTATATTCTGGCATATATTCCAACCCCTTCACTTAATGTCAAAACACATATAAATGAACCCATCTGTTTCACAAATCCTGCTAACCTTTCAAACACTTTCTGGCTGTTTAAACAAACACTAACTGGTACTCTGGTTAATAATTTCTAGATGACAAACACATGGCCCACCCATTGTGATTTTGCCATAACAAACAGGCAATATATTTAGTGATATAGCACTTATTATTTAATCAGTGCTGTGCATGCAAGTTGGCACACACAATCATGCTTTTTGTACTTTAAAATGATTAGTCCTGCTTGCTGTGTGTAAAAGCTCTCAAAGTAGTTTTTTTTTTGGTGATTGTGAAAGGGACCTGCCACTGTATGATTGACAAACACGTTGCTACCGAGTGCTGTGTAATTGAAAAAAACAATGTTCCCAAAATGTGAAACCACCACTTCCCATTTCATCATTGCTTATGATCAGTAAAACAGGTCAATCAGAACGATTTCAGCTTATTTAAATGTATTTATATCACTGGGCAGGCAAGGTACCTTTTAGTAAGGAATATCAATGGTCAATTCCCAGAACTTTCCTAGAGGTATAGTAAGGCAATTGTGGACAATTTTTTATATATGTAGAACCAGGTGTTTTATTGTTAGATCTTTTTATTTGTCCAGAGTGACTGTCTTTGCAGATTAATTGTGTCCTTAAGTACTGCAGGCTGATGTTGAATCTCTCTCCGTTGACTCTCATTTTGTTTTTTGCATTTCAAGATCGACTGACTATTTTATTATATTATTTATTATTATTAGTTTGTTTTTTTGTTTTTCAGTCAATTGTATAGGTTTTTAAATGGTCAATTTACGAAAAATTGTTGACCTTTGAGGGTTTCTTAAAGGGTTACCCCAACCACTTTTGCTTTTAGAAGTGATCATGGTGGCAGCTGGCAGGTGTATGTCTGTGCAGTCTTTCTGTTTGATACACTGCACATACAGAGATATATTCACTTTTGTGCTGGGGTTAGATACACCCCTGGCACACGTGACTTGGGTAGCATGGAACTCTATCCCAGGCTGCCTAATAACAATTATATTTAAAAAAATAAAAAAAATAGAATTGTCATCAGCACACTGGTGACATATGTAGTGAGCTTCTCCCTTCCAGACACTTTTTAATTTCCCCCTACCTCCCTCCCTCCCTCCCTAACCAAACCCTCCCTCCCTCCCTCCCCACCCACCAACTCCCTCCCTCCCTCCCCACCCACCAACTCCCTCCCTCCCTCCCCACCCACCAACTCCCTCCCTCCCTCCCCACCCACCAACTCCCTCCCTCCCTCCCCACCCACCAACTCCCTCCCTCCCTCCCCACCCACCAACTCCCTCCCTCCCTCCCCACCCACCAACTCCCTCCCTCCCTCCCCACCCACCAACTCCCTCCCTCCCTCCCCACCCACCAACTCCCTCCCTCCCCACCCACTCCCTCCCTCCCTCCCTCCCCACCCACTCCCTCCCTCCCTCCCTCCCCACCCACTCCCTCCCTCCCTCCCCACCCACTCCCTCTCTCCCTCCCCAACCGCCAACTCTCTCCCCACTCACTTCCTCTCCCTCCCACTCACCACCCACCCACTCACTCCATCCTTACTCACCACCCACCCACTACCTCACTCCTCACTCACTCCCTCCTCACTCCCCCCTCACTCACTCACCACCTACCCGCTTTTTTGTGAGGGTGCTGAATGGCCATTTAACTTCAAGTTGCATAACCCTGCCTGGATATCTAACCATGTAGGTATTAATTTTTTATTTTCACACAGTCTGTGTTCCTTTAAGATGGTGGTTGCCCAAAAATATCAAAACCTTTTATGACATCTCCTCAACACCCCTATAAATATGTGCAGATAGATATCTGAAGATTTGGGTCATCAGAACCAGGCAAATGCATGTGTGTGTGTTGGAGTGGGGGGAATATTCTCCTATTTGTGAATATAGCTGTGCAGTTCAGTGACTCTTGGGTGCAAGGTTTAGTCGATTTGTGGGTGAGATGACTATATTTGTCAGCGATTCTGTAGCCTGTGAAATTTGACTTTGGGAACTCGAGTGAGACCTCAGAACATCAAAATTCAGAGCAATGTTGAGTAAAAAAAAACCCCCCCAAAAAACTATATCTTCTCACCCTAATGGAATTTTATAGATGGAGAACGTTATCGGATTTGACTGTATTTAGTATTTTGACTTAAAATAAAAAACCCAACAACAATAAATGTTAAAATGTTTCGAACACATGACTGTTCAATTGACAAAATAAGAAATACATAACACTAATGTTAGTGCAGAAGAAGTTAACACATATGCAGCATACATTCTAACTCTAGATAATGCTACACAATGTCACATCACAAGTGTGGAAGGAGCTCTGTGACTTTCGTCTACGTTCTATTTATAACGCTGCAAAGAGACACGGCAGCAGATATTTTTTCCTGTAATATTTTGCTGTGCTGCAGGGTCCAAGCTGCATCAGATACAGTTGTTCACATGCACTACCACACTTGTAAATCAGGCCAATAACAACAAAAGATTGATGCTGATCTCCAGTAGTCCACCTTGGCCTAGGTGTAAGGATCAAATCTATTCTACAGTCTATTGGAAGAAACGGGTTCTTCCAATGGCTGTATCCAGGGACGGATTAATGTAGGGGCTGATGGAGCTCCAGCTACAAGCCCATGGAATAGGCCCACTTAAAAAAAAAAAAAATAAAATAACAAAATTAAATATATATATATATATATATATATATATATATATATATATACACACACACACATATTCATTTTTTTCACACACTACTATTAGGTTTGCCACCTGACTGGTATTTTACCGGCACAGCCAGTATTTGAGGCTGCCTGGCCGTGCCGGTATTGAGGTAACACCAGCAATACAAATGCAGATATTTTTCTCCGTATAAACGGAGATTACTCTGCAATACCAGCACCAGCCAGTAGGGGTCACTGTGTGTGGAGAGAGGCAGGGATAGGAAGTTACAGCATATCCCTCCCTGCCTTTCTCTACTCACTAATCCACGGGGGAGCAGCTACACAGCACAGAAAGTTCAGACAGCAGCTCCCAGCCTGCAGAAACAGACTACAGCTCAGGGAAGTGAGGGATGAGGGGAAAGGCAGCAGGGAGACATGGGAGCACAGACAATAAGGGACACATGGGGACAGTGAGACACTAGGGGACACTGGGAGACCTGGTGACACTGAGACACTGTGAGACATGGGGACGCTGAGACGCATGGGGATGCTGTGAGACATAGGGTCATTGGGACACTGAGACACTAGGGACACAGTTTCCCCATGTCTCCCAGCCAGTGTCTCGGTGTCCCCAAATGTCTGTGTCCCCATGTCTCCCAGTGTCCCTAGTGTCCGTGTCCCCATGTCTCCCAGTGTCCCTATGTCTCCCAGCCAGTGTCCCTAGTGTCTGTCCACATGTCTGCCAGTCTGTGTCCCCAAATGTGTGTCCCAATGCCTATCAGCCAGTGTCCCTAGTGTCTCAGTATCCCCATGTCTCCCAGTGTCTGTGTCCCTAGTGTCTGTGTCCCCGTGTCTCCATGTCTGTATCCACAAGTGCCCCATGTCTCCCAGTGTCCCCAAGTGTCTCTCTATGCCCCCGGGTCTCTTTGTGCCCCCATGTCTCTCTGTGTCCCCATGTATCCTAGTGGCATGGGGACACACAGACACTAGGGGACTGGGCAACATAGGGACACTGATGTCAGGCTGGCCTTCCAATTCTTTGGACAGACATGCCCCCTTTTTGGGCATGTTCACCCCTTTTGGCAGTTCTGGTCACGTCAGTGGCCCACCCTTTTACCCCGCCCATTGACTTCCTGCTTCACTGGACACTGCTTTTAGGGGGTATGGATTCACTTGAAAGATGAACGCATAAATTAGAGAGAGATTAGCATAGAGTATGTGTTTTCTTATAGCTGCATCCTTTGAGTTTCCCACCAATACCATCTCCATCAGATACATGACGCTTGAGAGGTATGACTGTTTTAATGTTTTTGGTCGATAAGATTCTGTAATTAGGCCCCATCATAATTGTCAGCACCAGGCCCACTGGACTCTTAATCTGGCCCTGGCTGGCTCAGCATACTTATTTGTATACAATGGTACATGTCAAACTGAAATGGCTCTGTCTAACCATTTTTACATGCATCTACCTCTTTCTAAGGATATTTCTATTTCCTGCACGGATTGTGCTGCCAGAGAAAGAATGCATGTATAAGTACAGTGAAAACCGTAAAATCAAAACTATGCACACATTGACTGACTGTGTTTGGTTAATTAGGATTAACACAAATGATGCAGAAAAGTTCCCAGTTATTAAAGTTGCGTTTGGCTAATACCTCCACCGAGTAAATAGAAATGCTCATTAAAGCCGCACTCCCTTGAAAAATTAGTATTTCATCATGATAGAATCTTTATGAAGTACTCATGACTGTGTTGGAATTTCACTGAAATCCCAACTCAGTCAAGAGATATTCACTGTATTTCTCCTCCACCTGGCTTTCTTGACACAAGGTGGAGTCTCATTGTCAATCCCTGCAGCAGTCATCAGTGACGGCTGCAGGGAATTGGTTGTGTCTATGGAGAATCTTGTGGGATCCCCCATAGACCTCGATTCTGTACTCTTACAGTACAGCAGAGACGTCCATGCCAAGGACGACCACGCTGGACAGAGATGGTGGAGCCCTTGAGTGTTTTGCTTTTACATGACAGCAAATTCAACCTGCCTGATCACAGAAGTACTGATTAAGGTTTCAACTGAAATAAAAAAAAACAGTTCTAATTTAAAGCACCTGCTATACTATATGCCTAACTCATATGGATGTATATGATTGCAGCTGTGTCATTGTATAGGTACATGCTTTTGGGGGGGAAATAATAACCCCCACTGTTGTCTCTGGGTGCTGTTTTCTCCACTACATTCTGCTGAGCAGTCTTGTAGGTGAAAGCTGACTGCTCTATAAAGAGTCAAAGCTTTGATACGTGCAATGTGTGAGAGCGCTTGCCAGTTCTGGCACAGACCCTCCTCATAAGCAAACATAGAATGCTCACAATGTGTACTGGATGCTGTGTGCGTCATTTAGTAACAAACACAGTGACCCAGATGCATGAACGAGCTGCTCAAACATATTGACTCCAAGTCTATCTAAATGCACAAGCTCCAACTTCTCAATCAGTACTTTTACAATTAACTTTTATGGCTGCACCATTTTGTTCATATTGCCCAACTTATTATGGTTTGATAAGATTACTTTGTACATACATTTTATTATGATCCCAAAGTACAGTGACTCTAAAACCCAAAGAAAAAAAAAACTTACTTGTGCACTATTCTAAATCCCTATGCATATTTCGCTAGATGGAGGTTTTTAGTTCCACTCCAATGGCCATTAGATGTAAGCCCACCTGCTACGTCAAGGCAAACCCCAATTGTAGTACATACACTTAAACTATGGATACTTTACTACTGCTGCTATCTAGTCACTTTAAGGAGTAACCCTTTAAGAAGTTTCTCACCGGGGCAAAAAATCTTGGGAAACGTTGAGTGCAAAGCTCAAGTTGTGTGTATGTGTGAACATTTTTTATTTTCTTTAGTGACTTCATTGTGATTTGGTAGATTGATGGGACCTCATGGTGTTGCTCAGTGTTTAAATATTTACAAAGATTGTTTAGTTCGCATTCAACCTTATTGTGAACAGGTCTGTCAAATATTGATTGGACCCTGGGCAAGCATTTGCTTGAGCCCCCAGGACTCTGCCCCCACTCACAGGCATGCAATCACGCTATCCACGAGAATTGTGCAAGAATTGTTTGGGCCCTCTATTGCAAGGGTGGCCAAAAGGTAGATCCCATTGGTCGTGCAACTCCACAATGCTTTGACTGCTGGGACTCTACCATTTTTCCAATGCATAGTGTTTGCGTGTTTGACTGTAAGCATGTTTTTGTATGGAGTATGTTTGTGTAAATGCAAAGGAGTGTTTGTATGATGTGTTGGTGTTTGAATGCAAGCAGGCATATGTGTAGTGTTGGTTTTTGAATGACGGGGTGTGTTTATATATAACACTCAGGTGTGTGTAGTGTCGACGTTCTGATGCATGAGTGTGTTTGCATGCATATGTAGTGTTAAAGTTTGCAGGGGTGTATTTGTGTGTAGTGTTGGCATTTGAATGCTGATATGTAGCACATATACACTGCAACATATACACTGATACACACATACACGCACACTGATACATACAGACACACCGATACACAACCTGGCACACCTGCAGATCTACAGAAACACAGATACAATACTGACACACATGTAGATACACTCACTGACACACATGCAGTTACACAGATATATACACGGACTACATACAGGTACACTGACAACATACAGATGCACATACACACACTGATAAAATACAGATGCACATGCACACATTAAAAAGACACAAAGACAAATATACTGACAGACATACTGATGCATACATAGACACATATACTGACAGATTTGCTGATACATACAGACACCTACTGACGCATATATACACATATACTGACAGACATACTGACTCATATATACACACACACACTGACAGGCACAAATACTCACACACACAATTTACACTTTTAATGCCACCCTCCAGTTCCCTACCTTTTGGGTACAGGAGGATGGCTACCTTGGGGTCCAGTATTCTGGGTGTGGCTATTGGGAGTTAGACTCCTGCACTCCTGGTCCATGCCCTTTCCTCACTACCTTCTCGCAGCTCTGTCTCTCTGGGAGGAAGTGACCGTCCATCACCAACTCCCATGCTGCTGATGTGAAAGTGGCCCTGTTGTGCTGTTAAAGGGCCACAGCACCCGACCGGGCACCTGCTGACAAATGCCCATCGAGTGGCCCAAAGTCCATGGGCCACCTGATGGGACCCCTTAGTGTGTGGACCCAGTGCCCACAACAATTTCTTTTAGGATCAGCGATTCCCTGATTGTGAACCTTGTCCTACATTTTTTAAGTTTCCATGAATTCTGTTGAAATGAGCAGTTGTAGGGTTGTTTATGGTTGTGACCATATGATATGAGATGACAGTCTGTATAGTTGCCAACATTGGAAAAAAATTTCCAGAGACACTTTGCAGCACAACTATCGATTACTACTTTGAAAATGTTCCACACCCACTGCTGCAAAGGTTCGCCCACTATGTCCAACCCACATAATTAATCTCTGCCTACTTATCATAGTGCAGATTACAGGGTCTACTCCAAGCATGTCAAACTCAAAATCTAGCATGGGCCAAATAAACAAGGTTTAAGTTTACGTGGGCCGCAAAAAAAACAAAACAAAACCACACTTTTTTATAGAAACGTAGGTTTATTTTGAAAAGTAGAGTATAAAAAAAAAAAAATCACCCCCTCCACTAAATCTGTCCCCCTCTACTAAATCTGTCCCCCTCTACTAAATCTCAGTCCCCCCTCTACTAAATCTCAGTCCCCCCTCTACTAAATCTCAGCCCCTCCTCTACTAAATCTCAGTCCCCCCCTCCTCTACTAAATCTGAGTTCCCCCCCTCTACTAAATTTCAGTCCTCCCCGTATACTAAATCCCAGACCTCCCCCTCTACTAAATCCCAGCACCTCTAGCCAACAAGAAGACTCCACTCACATTGCCGCTGCCAGTATGTGACACTGGATTTCGGCCTCTGGTGTACCCCAAATTATGCCATCCGCACCCTGTGCCAATGCGGATCCTCCCGCTACTTCTTGATACCCTGTGAAGGTTGAGCACGTCGCCGTAACGTTGAAATGTGGCGTTGCGTGCCTACATGCACGTCCAGGTCCAACACTGACCGACACACACACTCACTGACCGACACACTCCCTGATGGACACACACACTCACTGACACACTCACTGATAAGACACACATTTACACATTCTTGCACGCACCCACATCATTCCCTGGGGTCCAGTGGGAATAGTCTATCTCTAGATCTCCTTCCTGCTCCTTTGCATGCGGTTTAGTGGTGTCGGAATATGATGTCATATTCCGGCACTCGGCATCACTACAAACGGCGCGCGCAAGGGAGCAGTGAGGAGCTGGAAGACTGAGCTCCTCCAGCAACTTCTCCCCCCGGTCGCGTTAATTTTAGCAGAGTAGGCACCATCAATGTTGAGAAAGCAGGTGCCTACTCTGCTTTAACACTAAGCATGTAACAAACTCAAGAGCCAGCTCCCCCCCTACGGCCGTATGTGTGTGGGTCTGTGTCATTGTGTGTGTGTGGGTCTGTGTCATTGTGTGTGTGTGGGTCTGTGTCATTGTGTGTGTGTGGGTCTGTGTCATGGTGTGTGTGTGTGGGGGGGGGGGGAGGGGGGGTCTGTGTCATGGTGTGTGTGTGGGGGGGTCTGTGTCATGGTGTGTGTGTGTGTGTGGGGGTCTGTGTCATGGTGTGTGTGTGTCTGTGTCATGGTGTGTGGGTCTGTGTCAAGGTGTGTGTGTGCGGGTCTGTGCCATGGTGTGTGTTTAGAAATAGTGTTTTTACTCCCTTTTATTTTTTTTATATTTTTTTTACACCGTGCTGCGGGTGGGCATAGATTTTTTTTTTTTTTTTTTTTTTTTTTTTTTTTTAAATTTCAGTGCTGCTGTGTATCCTCAGTCTGGCCCTGTGTGCATTCAGTGTGAGAGTAAAATGTGTGTGTATTCCAAGCCATCCCAACAAACTTTGGAACTGCTTCCTGCAAAGGGGGACAGAGGTAACATACTACTTGCCCCTTAGCAGATGTTACTAATATACCAGTGCATGAAAAAAATACCAGCAAATTAACATCCCTTAGTTACAGAGGTGTGATCCTGAATATTGTATAAAATTTGATTTTAAAATACTGGCAATTCTTTACATTCTCTCTTCTACCCCTGTTTCTGCCTTCTCCTAATTGCATCTCTATCTAATCTCTGACAGCTGAGTCACTTGTTCGAAAAGTGATCCAGAAGCGAAGAGGAATCTATTCACTTCTGGATCACAGAGACAGAAAGCTCTTTTCTTATTTTAGATGGGAACAAAATCCATTATTCTGACTGTCTATTAGCAGCATTGAATGAATGTTTAGAAGAAATCAGACCTGTCTCAGCTGCTTCCAGACTGCAGACGCATGTGACCGGGCTGGGCAAAGGATGTGAGCGGGAACTCATACAGACCTGTGCGGAGCCACGTGACCCCGCAACCACGTGATACGGAAGTGCTTCTGCGAAAAAGTGCATTTGCCGGGACAGTCTCTTACTTTCTGGGACTGTCCTGGCAAAAACGAGACAGTTGGCAAGTATGATGTTGTCACTGGATTTTATTTAGCTTTGTTGATTTGTTACCCAGATTGTAAACCTGTTTCTAAGTACGTTGTTTCTAGAATCTGTTTTATTTTGTAAAGTGATTTTACGGTTGGCATTAAGAAAGCTTGCATTGCAAAATAAAGAGAGATGTTTTAAAGGAATGCTGGAGGTGTTGCATTTATCAATCCTTCAACCTTCAGATATCATTTTTTAAAAAAGATTTCCGTTTTCTTGTTCACACATACCACAAAGGAGTACAGAATAACTCTGAATTATAAATGGAACCTTTAGAAATTCTGAACAAAAGGTGTATTTCAGCAGTCCCTGACAGTGATTCTTTATACCAATTTTATTAACCAGTATAAAACATCTGCAGGGTTTTATTGCAGAAATCTAACTTAGAATGGTACAAAATTTTTAAAACAAGCAATATCTTGGGGATGAGTGTACATGTGAAGTCTCTCTGTCCCATCTTAGACTAAAATCTCCAATCTCTTTCTTTCCACTGACAATTTCCCCTTGTCCTTCAAACACGTGGTGTTCATATCCATAATAAAAAAAGCATTCTTTTGTCCCAATATTCCACTGTGATTGGACAACAGGAAGCTTGGGCTGGTGAAGAAGGGTAGAGCTTGCAAAGGCAGCAGATACGAGATCTGCATCTTTTGGTTTAAACACTCATTGATATTTGTGTGTGTTTGTATATATGATCTACATATCTATATAATACACATTTTCTCTAATGTTCTCACTTCTAATTTTCACTTTAACCCTAACTTCTCTCATTACTAAAATATCCCTATCCTTTCACTCACCTGTCCCTGGCAACACAATCATCATTACTTCCACCTTACTCCCCTCCCCTCTCTATTCATACAACACATACCTTTCCAGCCTATCTCCACCAACTCCTCCAAAATCCTCTACATACATACCCTCCCACAAAACTTTCAAATCCTACTCCCACCTTCACTTCCTTTCTATCCTTCTGCTCCTAGCAGCTGGTGATGTCTCTCCAAACCCCGGTCCCATCTCGGCAAACTCACCACATACTAACCCAAGGATCCACACTAATCTCATACCCATCTCATGTTCCTCTAAATCCTCCTTCAATACTGCCCTCTGGAACGCACACTCTGTTTGCAATATTACTAAATCCACTGCTGTCCATGACTTCTTCATCTCTCGTTCAATAGTTTTACTAGCCTTAACAGAAACATGGCTCTCTCCCTCTGACACTGCTACCTCTGCATCTTTGTCCTTCGGTGGTCTTCAACTTACCCACAGCCCAAGAAACTCTGAATGTAAAGGTGGTGGTGTAGGGTTTCTCCTCTCCCCTCACTGCTCCTTTAAACCTTTACCCACCCCCCCTTCCCTCTCTTTCCCATCATTTGAAATACATTCAATTCGCCTTTTCAAACCCTTCACTGCTAACATTGCTGTTATTTATCGTCCCCCTGGTTCCCCTCTTCGCTTCCTTGACCACTTTGCTGCCTGGCTCCCCTATTTCCTCTCTTCTAACATTCCATCCCTAATTCTCGGGGACTTCAATATTCCTTTTAACCCACCTTTGACCTCTGCAGCCTCTAAACTACTTTCAATTACTTGCTCCCTCAGGCTATAACAGTGGGCTAATTCTCCCACCCATGTAGCTGGCAATACCCTTGACCTAATCTTCACTTATGCATGTACAGTATCTAATATCTGCAACACTCCATTTCCTCTCTCTGATCACTACCTCTTGTAATTTGCTCTCATGTATCCTCTCACCCAACAACCTCAGCCTAACCCCCCTCAACTCAGGAGGGACCTTAATTCTCTTGATCTCCAGCAGTTGTCAGCTGATATTGATTCACAACTGCTGTCCATCCCTTCCCTCTCCTGTCCTTCATTGGCCATCTCCGCATATAACACTACCCTCATTTCTGTCCTAAACGCTGCAGCACCGCTCCAAACAAGCACCTCGAGGAGGACCCGCCCCCAACCATGGCATACTAAATCAACACGCTACCTGCAAAGATGCTCCCGTTGTGCTGAACGCTCCTGGAGGAAGTCTCGCACCCAGTCAGACTTTCTCCATTATAGATTCATATTGTGTTCATACAGCGCAGCCCTTGCCCTTGCCAAACAGTCCTACTTTTCCTCTCTCATTAGTTCATGCTCCCGCAATCCCAGACGTCTCTTTGACACCTTTAATTCTCTTCTTCGCCCTGCTGTGGCCACCCCCCAAACTAACCTTACTGCTCATAACTTTGCATGTTACTTTGCTGACAAGATTGACAGCTAAGGAAATAATTCTCCCCTCCTTGCCATTCTGTTCCTCAACCACACATAGATCATGCCTTTCCTACCCTTCAGACATTCTCCCCGGCTACTGACCAAGAGGTGGCTGCTCTTCTCTGTTCCTCTCGCCCCACCACTTGCCCGCTCGATCCTGTCCCATCTCACCTTATTAGATCTCTCTCCACTTGTCTCGTGCCCTCCTTAACTCACATCTTCAACTGCTCTCTCTCTTCTGGCATTGTCCCTGCTGACCTTAAACATGCCACTGTAGTACCTATACTAAAAAAAACATCCCTCGACCCGTCCACCCCCTCTAACTACCGTCCCATATCCCTGCTCCCTTTTTCCTCAAAGCTTCTGGAAAGACTTGTCTTTACCCACGTGTCTCATTTCCTCAATTCCAACTCTCTCCTTGACCCTCTTCAATCTGGTTTCCGCCCTCTCCACTCTACTGAGACTGCGCTTATCAAAGTTACTAACGACCTAATCGCAGCTAAATCCAAAGGCCACTACTCCATACTAATTCTTCTTGACCTCTCAGCAGCCTTTGACACCGTTGATCATTCTCTCCTTCTTCAAACTCTTCAATCGCTTGGTCTCTGTGACTCTGTCCTCTCGTGGTTTTCCTCTTATCTCTCCCAACGTTCATTCAGTGTCTCTTTTTCTAATGTTACCTCCTCCCCTCGTCCTGTCTCGGTTGGAGTCCCCCAAGGCTCTGTCCTTGGTTCCCTTCTATTTTCTCTTTATACTGCCTCTCTTGGCAAACTTATTACCTCTTTTGGATTCCACTACCACCTGTACGCTGATGACAACCAGTTATATCTCTCCTCCCCAGACCTCTCTCCTGCCGTCCTGCAACGTGTCACTGCTTGCCTTTCTTCCATCTCTGACTGGATGTCGTCCCGCTTTCTGAAACTCAATCTCTCTAAAACTGAGCTCATTGTCTTTCCTCCTCCTAATACTGATCCTCCTCTCTCGCTCTACCTTCAAGTCTGTGCTACCCACATCAGTCCATCCTTGCAAGCGCGCTGTCTTGGCGTCATACTTGAAGAATTAAAAAAAAAAAACATAGCCCGCATCCGCCCCTTTCTTGCACCAGATACTACCAAGGAGCTTGTCCATGCTCTAGTAATTTCCCGCATGGATTATTGTAACCCTCTCCTGATTGGTCTTCCCAAAAGCCATACTGCACCGCTACAGTCCGTAATGAACGCTGCAGCCAGACTGATTTTCCTCTCTAGTCATTTCTCTCACACCTCACCCCTCTGTCAGTCCTTACATTGGCTTCCTGTATGCTACAGGAGTCAATTCAAGGTACTAATTCACACCTATAAAGCACTGAACAACTCTAGCCCCTCTTATATCTCTTCACAGATCCATAGGTATGTCCCTTCTCGGTCTCTCCGCTCTGCCCGTGACCACCTCCTGTCCGTTGTCCGCACCCGTACGGCCAACTCACGCTTGCAGGTCTTCTCGCGGGCGGCTCCCTTCCTATGGAATAGCCTGCCTACCTCCATCAGACTCTCCCCTAGTCTTGCATCTTTTAAGAAGTGCCTTAAAACCCATCTCTTTAGGAAAGCTTATGGCCTCCCAGAGTAACCTCTACCTCACATACCTGTCTCTTGCTCTCTCCTAAAGGGCAACCCACCTTATTTGACTGCAAATTCCTGTCCTAATGAGTTTTACACCCCACCTCCTATAGAATGTAAGCTTGATTGAGCAGGGTCCACTTCAACCTATTAAATGGCAATAATAATAATAATAATAATTTTGTAATATGTTTTTGGATATACCCCCAATTAAAATAAATTGCATACAAGTTTTATAGTTTGGGCAGTGGCATGTACCTTTTAACTCTTCATCCCGTACAACCTTATCCTGCTCTCTCCTATCTACTGTGCTCCCTATTCCTGAACACCTCTCCCGTCCTTCAGGTACATACAGGACATTTGCTTTCCTCACTTCCCTTTGGATATTTGTCCTTCATCTGTTTAGATTGTAAGCTCATCTGGGCAGGGCACTCTTCACCTGTTGTTCCAATGTGTACTTATTGTTTTGTTAGAATTAAATGTTTGTCTTGTTGTTAGTGTATAGGAGGAAATAGGAAGTTCTGGAAGGAGAATGTAGAGCAGTATTTGTGTGCCTTACTGAGTGTTACTCTTTTTATGCAACATTGACCAGATATGGGTCACTTATGTGTAGGCTGCCAGGGTGCCATGTCTTGTATCAGAATGGCTTGTGAATATGTACTAGTCACTAGTACATATTCAAAAGCTATTCTGATACAAGACATGGCACCCTGCCTGGCAGCCTACACATAAGTGACCCATATAGTGCATTACTGTATGGAAAACCTTTGACACTGTATCAATGCACTGAGATAAGCAGACCTCTTGTCCCATTATCAACACATTGATCTTTGAGAGGTTTTTATCCTATCCATGTCATTATTTGTGTAACTAATGAGAATAGTTAGTTATTTTGAGGCTATCAAAGTCTCAAAGCGGATGCATTTCCCACAAATAAGTGATGACGCATTAACTTTGTAAGGTTTTATTTTATGGATGTGTTGGTCATCAGCCATATTCCTGGGTTCCAGGAAGACCAGTTTGACATTTTGGTAAGTTAAGTGGTAGTTCGTCATGTTGATTTAATTAGCCATATCTTCAAGGCAGAGGTTAACAGTCAAAGCATAAAATACTACATTTGAAGTAATCCGCAAAAAAAAAAAAATCCTTTGGTTTCTATGGAGATTTGTTTAATTTTGTCTTATTTTTCTTACTGATGTCACTAGTTTTACCTTAATAAAGCCCCTGATGTTTCCTTTCACTCCCTCCCCCACAAGCGTCTATATATTTTTTTTCCATACACTCCTATACATATTGTTTCCATAACAGCAACATGCTCATAAACTGTGCATTACAAAACAAACCGTTTTACTCTAGCAATTGCAGTTCCAGTTTTGTGACCATCATTGTCAGGTCTTTGATATATATTTATATATTTTATACCTGAGCATGGTGAGATCTAGATATCAGAACAAAATGTAGAATTATTTTGAAACGCTTTGACAGTGTAGAAAAAATTATGACAAAGGCGCTTTAAGTGGAACTGGCATCCACAGCGTCTCTTCAAAAGTTCCAAACCAGCAGAGAGACTCAAAATATTACTCTATATGGTAGGAGTGAAATGAAGAGCAGGAGATTTTCCATACTTGCTTATTTAGCTAGAGAAGATCATCTTTTCTTGGTGATTTCCAAGATTTAAAATAATACCTTGTTTTTGCTATGGTCTTTGTTGATTCTTTCTTCTTCTTCTTTAAAGCAAATAGCAGATCATGGTGGTAAAATATAAAAACCTCTACAATTAACCAACACTGTAGCTTTCTTTAAAAAAATTAAAAATCATAAAAAAATGCAATATGTTTGGACCACAGAGAAACCTTTTAATTGTAATGCATTTATTACTTTAGTTTCTAATGCTGACAGAACAAACATCAGCGAGGACTGGCTTACGTCTGATATTTCCCAGAATCGTTGTGGCCTGCTATAATCCTTATTATTCACAGCAACATCAATAAAACAAAATTGTACATAATGCTCTGTTAGACGGAAATGTAAAACTGTCTATTAACTTTTAGGATGTTCCGTAGAACACATTATAATTATTAACAATAAGTTAACTAGAAAATGTTTCTAAAGCAAACAGGAAAACTCGAAGCACCATAACCACTACAGCATGACAACAACAAAACATTTTTGAAAAGTTGAACTTCTTACCTGGTGTATATCGTGAGCTGCATACCGCCTCCACTAATATCTCCCAGAGTCACAAGTTCCTCGGCAAGAACAAGAGCTATCTCGAAATATTTAAAGGACCACTATAGGCACCCAGACCACTTCAGCTCAATGAAGTGGTCTGGGTGCCAGGTCCATCTAGGGTTTACACTAGGGTTAATCCAGCCTCTAGTGGCTGTCTCATTGACAGCCGCTAGAGGCTCTTTCGCGCTTCTCACTGTGAAAATCATAATGAGAAGATGCTGCCGTCCATAGGAAAGCATTGAGAAATGATTTTCTATGGACTGATTGAATGCATTCGACGCTGACGTCGGCAGAGGGAGGACATTTCCCCAGCGCTGAGGGAGCCCGGAGCTGGAGAAAGGTAAGTGTTTAACCCCTTTACCTATCTTGAGCCCGGCGGGAGGGGGAACATATGAGGGTGGAGGGGACTCAATAATTGATGTGCTTTTATATCTACTATGAGAGGGAATTTAATCAGCCTTCAGGAAAAGTTTAATTCACAAAATAAAGTAACAATGGTAACCCTACAGTCAGAATCAGTAAAAGCTTCTAAAAAAAAAAAAAAGAAAAGAAAACATAGATCATTTGCAAAAGATACAGAATTATTTTAATCTAAAACTCCTAGAAAAAAAAAAATGCCAACATTTTGAACAAATTCAAATGTAAGTTTTATAGCAAAGGAAATCGAGCAGAGAGGTTATTGATCAAAAAACTAAGATAAGATGGCGTCAAGCAGAATTGAAGCTGGTAGATGAAGAAGGGGAATTCTTAAACCCTAAAGAGATTGGATAACGTTTTAACTCATATTATGGTAATCTATATAATCTTCCAACCTCCAAAAATATTGTTCATGAGTTTTGGCAAATAATAAAACCCCCAAGCTATTGATTAATCAAAGCAATGATTTAAATGGTCCTATAACTGTACAAGAGGTAGAGAAAGAAATCCTCAAACTTAAATCTAGGAAAACCCCAGGGCCAGATGGATTTTCAAATTTGTTTTATAAATCCTTTTCAGATTTGATTAGTATTCAAATGGCCAATATGTTGAATTATATTGTTTCCAAAGGTAGTTTTCTATGAGAAATGCTTAGAGCTAACATTCTCCCAATCCCAAAGTAAGAAAGATCCTGCAAAAGTGGAAAGTTACAGACCAATATCCTTGATAAATACTGATGTAAAAATCTTCTCGGCAATTTTAGCAAACCGACTTAGAGGTTTTAAATAACATCATAAATAAGGACCAAATAGGTTTTGTCCCTGGACGAGCAGCAGTTGATAATACAAAGCGCCTAATAGATATACTGGATGCTGCCAAAAAGAATAAAACTCCCTTGCTTCTCTTAGCGGTAGATGCAGAGAAAGCATTTGACAGGGTCGGTTGAGAATTCTTGAGAAATTTGGTATTCGGGTCTGGATGTACTGGGCAATCCTAGCGCTATACGACAGTCCTACGGCAAGAACGGTGGGTCCAAACATCTGTGCGAACTGGTTCACATTACACAATGAAACCAGGCAGGGTTGCCCGCTATCTCCAATTCTGTACATTATGACAATGGAAATTTTTGCAAATAACATCAGATATAATCCATTAATAAAAGGATTCTGTCTTAAATATAAAGAACATAAGCTTAATTTGTACGCAGGCAGCTTGATTTTGACCCTAACCGACCCTGTCGAATCATTGGAAGCACTTTTGAAAAGTAATGTACATAAATAAACTGCCATGGCCATCAATATAGAAAGCAGCAGCATGATCCCTCTAAAAATGCCCCAACCATGGCTGGATATGATACGAGACATGGTGAACTTTATATGGAAAGGGAAAAGACCCAGAATAAACATAAAACAACTGATACAGAAAAATTGGGAAGGTGGAATAAACTTCCCTAATGTGAATCACACATCTCTTGAACATGTTTTTTCATTTGCATAAAACACAATTAACTAGTTCTAAAGAAGAGGGCTGGTATATACTTGAAACAGAAATGTGCGAGATAGAAGACTTGAGTCAGTTGGTGTTTCTGTGTAAAGGAGATGAGCTTGTTAAAAAAGAGAGTGCCTCAAATGTGTGTCAGGAATCAATATGGTTTGAATGGGACAGGTTGAAACGAAGGAGCGGTTTGGGAAATAAAGTTTTGAGTAATCTAAAATTATCTAACATTACGCCACGGATATTAGATCTGGATATTGAAGAGTGGTCACGAAAGGGTATAAAGTATATAAACCAAATATTGTTAAATGACAAGTCATTCGATTAGATTACCACTAAAAGAGTGGTTTAACTATTTGAGGATAACATTTTTTTTTATCAAACAATATCTCCTTTATAACCCTGCAGAAGGTATAAAAAAGTTAAGTGTATTATTAAATAATGAAATGGTAGGACAAGTTGTATCAAAAGCTAGGAGCGGGTTGTTAATAATAGAAGCTTCTATTAAAAATATAACTTCAAAAATGGGAGAAAGAACTAAAAGTTAAAATCTTAAATGCAGAGTGGTGCCAGGTGTCATCACAGACAAGTAAAATGATTCACTGCCTAAATATTTTAGATTTTTAGTGGATTAGAGAGAATATTAGGGGGGGAAATCCCCAGAGGCCTACAAAATGTATTATTACAACTTAATATACAAACGTTACAATTTAAGGAGAGGTTTATATACGTACATTTTGTGGCAGCAGCTAAAATAATTATTGCGCGAAAATGGTGTTCAGAGAAACTTTAATATGAACATCTAAAAATACAAGTCTTATATCAATTAAGGATGGAAGCTTTAATATTTACACCAAAACATAAAAATCTGGAGCTAGGGAAATATTGGTTGGAGAGAATGGAGAGTGGGTAGCATTATCTGAACAAAAGATTTATAGTAAAGTAAATTATTTTACCATCATATTTTATTGATAGTTTGTAAGACATGCCACACAAAAGCCCCAAAGGTGTTAATGTAAGTGTTGTATGTTGCATTGATATGTGAGTGTTTTATCTTTAAGCTGGTTATAAGTAGTGCTGTGACCCTCAATGCAGTTGTCTTATCTTTGTATGAAAAAGAATAAAGAAGGTTTAAAAAAAACAAAAAAAACTTCCATTTGCTCCCTTTAGAGCTCATTTGCATAGAGCAGTGTTCCCTAATTGGTGTTCCGTGGAACCCTGGGTTTCCGCCAAAATCTCTGAAAACAAAATGGCCGCAGGCGGCGAGGGAGCATTGGGAAGTGATCTCCCTGCTCAGCTCCCTCCCGCACACAGCAGTGATGCCAGAGCCAGAATATGACGTCACTTTGGCATCACTAAGAGGCACGCGAGGGAGCCGAGCAGGGAGATGCACTCCAGCCGCTAAGCAGCCCCATTGGACCCCAGGGACCGCACGCTCAGCCCAGCAGCCCCACTGGACAACAGGGACATAGACTCCATGCCAGCACTCCTATTGGTAGGGAGGCTGGGTGGAGTAAAATTTAACCCCTTCAGGACGGAGTCAATAGTGCACGTTCTGATCAAAACAAAACGTAAACAAAAACTGGAATTTGCGCTATATGTCTGTTCAACCGTAATTCACCTCTTTCATATTAAATGCACCCACACTTATTATATATCATTTTGTTCAGGAGAAACAGGGCTTTCATTTCATATAAAATATTTATATATGAAACAATTTATTATGAATAAAATAAAAAAAAAACTGTAAGAAATTAGAATTTTTTTTTTTAATTTGTAGTTCCGCCTCACATTTTAGCTGTAAATGTCATAATACTGTTTTTTACTTTTTACCATATGCTGTGCAATAGAGTTTTGTTCCTGTATTTCTGGGCTTGGTTTTATTACTTGAAAACAAGGGAATTCTGATAGAGAACAACTTAACCTGCCTTTCCAGCATTGCGGTCTCCAGGAAATTATTATAAGGCGTTTTAAGTCTGAGCCGCTATTCAAGGCTCAGCACCACGTGAGTGGACAATTTTATATTCATTTTATTTAAATTGTTTTATACAGGCTATGCTATGTCCTATATTTTATATTTTTAGGACAACCAAGACAGACGGTAATATTGCCTGTTCTATATATTTTATTTACTTTATATTTTGGTGTATAATTACCT
Source organism: Pelobates fuscus (assembly GCF_036172605.1). Lineage (NCBI taxonomy): Eukaryota > Metazoa > Chordata > Amphibia > Anura > Pelobatidae > Pelobates > Pelobates fuscus. The sequence continues at coordinate 168,633,756 of NC_086321.1, read as the reverse complement.
GCTCTCACTATATTATCTACAATACTGTTTTATACACTTTCTTTGTGTGATTTGGAGTGATTCACACTTGGTGATTTGAGCACTTTTTACCAATATCCTTCCTTTTTTATTGTTTTTATTAGTATTATTTATATAGCGCCAGCAAATTCCGTAGCGCTGCACAATGGGTGGACTAACAGACACGTAATTGTAAGCAGACAAATGGACGCACAGTAACAGAGGGGTTGAGGGCCCTGCTCAATGAGCTTACATGCTAGGGTATATTGACAAAAAAGGTATAAGTAGGGATAATGTAACATGGGCACATAAATACACACATGGGCATATACAAACACAGGTAAACACACCTTGACACACACCGGCACATTCAATAAACGGTGCAATTTTACATTTTTTTTTACTGGGGTGGGGGTGGGGGAGATATTCAGTTGGGAACCCCTGGCCTAGAGTAATCTGCTCATGCTTTCAGTCGGTGAAGTAACCCTGCGTTGCCTCGTAATATTTCTTTAAGTTAGAAAGGGACTTTTGCTGATGTTCTGTCTATGTCTACACAACTCTGCAATGAACTGTAGGGAAAGCTCATTGAAAGCAGCACCTACATGAAATGATCTTAATATTTATTTTACATTATCTGGTACTGCAAACGTTACCAATATTTTGAAGCCCAGACAGTGCTAATGTTAACTGTCCTTGCTTTTGTGTGAATGCAGTCCGCCTCCATACCCGGCCAGTACTATATTGCTTGACTATAGTTTATAAAAGGGCATTTATTTTCGTTGTCAAAGGAACATTTAGTCTCTAATTTAGAACGAACAATAGAGTGTTCATTATAACAGAGATATTTCTCCTTAACGACCGCTCTTTTTGTATGTTCTAAAATTAGTCACTGCAGTCCAAACTGAACGCTACATGAACTGCAATTTGAATGTACATTAAAGTTATTAAATGAAGTCATATTATGTAATAGTTTATTGTAATAGTTTATTTTACAATTGACCACATCTGTGGCTTTGGTTAAGGTTCATTTTGGTTTGTTCCAAGATGTTTTATTTTTTATTTTTTTTTGTATTATGTGCTTACGGAAGACTTGTTCATGTTAAGAGCATGTTCTAAATTGGGAACTGAATACACCAGTTTTGTTGACACTCGTACAGTATGTGAAGATAAAGTTATATATTCTCTTTTAGGTCCTTAGTTCAATGTGTGTAAATCTTATCTGATAATAAAGGTGCAGGCGTTTTAGGTCTGATTATTTCATATAGTTTTGTTTTGGTGTTAGTATGGTAGATAATTCTTATAAAAAAATCTGCATTCTATGTTAGATTTTGAGATCAGTATTTCAATGTGGAGTTGGCCATTCAGGTTTCGGGGTGCGGGCAATGAATAATGCCATGCAATTTATATGCTGTTCTCATTAAATGGTGGCCTTTTAAAACCCTTACTGGTAGAATGTACACTGGTTCTCTAGGTGAACTAATGGGACTATTTATTGGTCTTAATCAATTGGTGAACAAAAAGTCCCACAAGGCACAGTATGAATATGGCAAAAGCTGTCTTTTGCTAGGAAACTCCCAGTAATGATGGTCTCTGAGTCTAGAATTGACTCACCTAAAATGTTCTGTTTCTTTTCTAAAGCTGTGATTCCATAAGTCTTACCATAACATCAACCAGAGTACAGCTTAATTTAGATGATAGCTGAATTAATGATTTATTGGCTATCTTGGCTAAATATTGTGATATCTTATCATAGTGAAGCAGAAATTTACCTTGTCATTACCCTTTTAAATGCCATATGAATGGCAATGGAATGAGACTCCGTAAAACAGTTTAACAGTAACAGTAAAACCTTTCATCTCATTTATTTATTATAAAATGTGTCCTAGGGCAATGGTAGAGGTATTTTCTTTTATTTATTTTTTTACAATAATGCAGGATTTCTGTACATCTAAAGAAATGATTGAGCGTTTATTCTATGGGATTGTCTGGTTAGGAACAATGCTGTTATAGCATGTCATGGTTTCAAGATTTCTTTGCTATATGTAACCGCTATACCTGGAAACTCAATATTTGACCTACAGTCTCTGGCTGTTAGATGTTTTGCTTGGGTTGTGGACACGTCACCAAATCCATCGTATCATAGACACTTGTCGGCTACTTATATTGTGCAGCTGGAAGGTCACAAGAAAACCAATTACATGAATCAATAAAGCGTGAAAAACAGGATTGAATTAAAATTTTTTATAAATAGTTCAGTAGTTTCCAAGATGCTTACCTTCCATGGAATCAATAGTCATTGCCCTAGAAACCTACTACACTACCACGTACACAGCCTAGGATACAGAGTAAACTACTCCTTCATTAAAGGCATACTTCTCAACTCTGGGGGATATGGATCTGGGACATGGGCAGGCCTAAGGGGTTCTCTGGTGACCCTGCTCAGTCACTGGTGATGCCCAAAGGGGGCTGCACTGCCAACAAAGGATAGGCCAATTTTATTTTATTTTTTTAAAAAAGGGGCATTCCAGGCCGACTGGCCATAGTATTGTCCAGTCTCACTAAGGGCAGTTGCAGAGTGCTGTTAATGATCTCTATCCATGGGTTTAAAGGACAACTGTCACCTTAACACTGTTTTAATATAACGATCCTTTCATCAAGTATTGAAATTAAATAGATTCTTTGTTAAATTAAGTTTATGTAAATAATGAGAAAAAAAACATCCCTACCTTTTAGTATCTAAATTTTACATCCATTAACCTGATCGTTTGGAAATCCAGTGCTCGATATGTTATATTCCCTGGGGATTTCATCATCAGGCATTCTGCAGCGGTCTTAGCTTTAGCAATTCATATGAAAATTGGAATGTGGACTGATATAATATCAGTCCACATTCCAATTTTCATATGAATTGCTAAAGCTAAGACCGCTGCAGAATGCCTGATGATGAAATCCACAGGGAATATAACATATCGAGCACTGGATTTCCAAACGATCAGGTTAATGGATGTAAAATTTAGATACTAAAAGGTAGGGATACTAAAAGGTAGGGATGTTTTTGCAGTGATATTGACAGCTTGCCTTGATATAAGGTGACCTTTAATTGCTGCAGTAACAATACCCTAATTCCCCTGTGACTTATTGTTTTATTTTTCTTTGTCAGTAGAATCAATCTGACTTTATTTTGGATTACACAGATTTTTTTCATAATGTTTTTTGTCTTTATGTTCTATAGCTACCTATTACACAGGCATTCCATTTAAACTCTTGTTGGCTACATACAAAAATCTAGTACTATTGTTTTAACTTATTTATTTTAGTATGCATTATATATACATATCTATCTGCAAATTTTCTAAAATAAATTGTCATGTGCTATTACATTTTACAAAAGTCTGTATACATGCATGTTTAAAATATGTAATGTATTATATATGTAAAATATTTAAATTGCATCTCACTCAGTGCCATTTTTATTGGTTACACATTTTTGTGAATGCAATTTGCTAAATAGAGCATTATGTGTCTGGAGCTTTATATGAAAACATGATGACATGATCATAGGTTTAGTTGTTGTTTCGCCAAATATAGAAATGGAGAAGTTGATCTTATGAGCTTTTAGTACAATTTAATTTTGGCAAGTGACCTACAATCTCATACTGAACTCTAAGTTAATATCATACTATAGTCTCTGTCTTTTTCAATAAAAAGTGCGAAATGCAAAACAGTACGGACTGAACAGCAGTTCTATGGATCAAACACTTTGAAGGTTTATTAATTAAGAGCTGAATGACAGCTAAATGCCATTTGGTTGTCAAAATATCTGTTTTAACCAAATTTAGCAAATTTGGCTATTCAAAAAACGTAATTTATTTTAGATGAATTTTTGCCACCTTTCACCTGACACACAGTTACCTGTTTAATTTAAAGGGACACTCCAGGCACCCAGACCTCGTCTGCCCATTGGAGTGGTCTGGGTGCCAACTCCCACTACCCTTAACCCTGCAACTGTAATTATTGCAGTTTTTATAACTAGACCGCCACTAGAGGGCACTTCCTGGTTTCTAGCACAGGTTTTCTGTGCTATAGCGTCGCTGGACGTCCTCACGCTGTGTGAGGACCTCCAGCGTCGCTAAAATCCCCATAGGAAAGCATTGAAAGCATTTTCAATGCTTTCCTGTGGGGAGGTCTAATGCGCGTGCGCGCGGCATTGGCACGCATGCGCTTTAGGTCTCCCCCGCCGGTGGGCGTGATCAATCTTCCCCGCCGGATGACATGGGGACGGGGAGGAGCGTGGGCGGACCAAGAAGCAGCACCGAGGGACATAGTCGCTGCCTCTGGCAAGTCACTGAAGGGGTTTTCACCCCTTCAGTAACCGGGGATGGGAGGTGGGAGGGAGAGGGGACCTGCAGTGCCAGGAAAACGGACGGTTTTCCTGGCACTGGAGAGTCCCTTTAATTTGACTATTCACAGCAGGGATTGTACCACTGCAAGCTGAAACATCTAATCTTGCAAGAAGCTCCACATGTGAGTGGCCACTTACACTGTTGGAATTCCTTTGTATTTGTGTTCTTCTGTTTCATATCATATTGAGGATCTCCATAATTATGACTATTTATCAGAAGTATAGTATCTGAGAGGATCTTCATGTTGCCCTGTCTGTTATTTCTTTGATTTTTTTTTTTTGTGAGTATTAAGGGATTTCCCACATAAATGTTTTTCCCCTTTCTTCTACGAAACAGATGCTTAACCCTTAATCCATTTCTTACCTTTATCCCATGTTTGTTTGATCTAGTCACCTTGATACAGACCAGAGGAACTGCACCCATAACACCACCAAGCCCCCCCCCCCCCCCAATGCTTAGTCACCGTAATCATAAACCAACTCCTTTAAACCCTATAATACTCTCAGAAGCCCCATTAGTTCAATGCAGTTCCAGAGGGCACAATAGTGTTGGCAATACAGATGTGTACACTATACAATACTTTTAGTGCACCATGGCACAAAGCTCTCTATATGATTCGACATACATGATAGTGATATAAGCTGCTCTATCGATTTTCACAATCCTATGATTTCATACTAGTTCTTGCAGGACCTCTGCAAAGCTATTAATTCAGAAGAGACCAGTACCCCTTGGGAATGTTTCCAGTACTTGGTGAAATCAGTGTCTAGAAAAGCTCGAGCTGTTCTGGTGGCACAAGCCGTTCCACTTTGTTTTATTGGCCATTACCTCCTCATTTCTACGTCAACATTTCAAAATCAATATAGTCATAGTGGGGAAAATGAGTATTGAAAACCCCTTCCACCTGAAGTCAGTGCGTATTAAATACATTGTTAAACACAGCTCAGAACACACCAAATTAGCCACAAGAATTGCTTTTCACTTTATAAATGAATACAGTATCTATGTATAAAGTGGAATAAATCAGACAAAAAGGTGGTTCTTTGTTGAACTCCTTTGCCTTTTCCCACTCAGGATCCCTTGCACTAGTTACAGCACCGTGAATGTGAGATCTGTGTGGGAAAAGCAAGTCTTATGGCTTGTTTGGGGTTTTAAAATTAGTTTTTACCAATGTGTTTAACATTGTATTTACTATAAACAGGTGAAAAAAGGCAAGAACGAGACCTTCAAGCATTATGAAAAAAATTCTGTAGGTATAGCCATATCCTTTCCATCTAGAATAAGTTTTGTTTTATTTTTTGGGGACTCTGGGAAATGTTTCACACTTTTATTCACAGGGTAAATGCAGCTTTGTTAACCAGGGATATGTAATATACCGTATGTATTCTGTGTACATGCCTCAAGATACGTATTGCCTCTTTAATTACAGTGTATTGGAGCTTGTGTTTCTAGGGCCATAGTTCACAGCAACATGTAGGAAATGCAAGATTTTATGGGAAACTATAAACCTCTCAATGTCAGCTGTGCCCTGCACGTAATGGAATATTAAATTATGTTCTCGGCTGTCAACACCTTGCGGATATATAGCCTTTTAAATTCCCCGGGAGTCTCCTAAAAACAAAAACACAAATCTGTGTCTTTTTTTTAGTCGGGTTACTTGTGAGCACTGTCGAAGATGAAATGTGACGAAAACAGAAAAACACTCTCATTACCCATGAGTATGTATTTATAAAACAGAATGACCATCTGACTATAACGCCTAATTACTAAACTCAACTCCTTAATGTGGACGGGGATTCGATTCAGTGCATCATAGAATAATGTACTGTTTGTAGAATAGAGTGCTCTGTGTTGTTACATTACACATTATTTGTACATGTGGCGATCTCCAGTGTAGGCTGTTAAAGGAAACCTAGGCAACATTCTTCCATGCTATACTGAACTAGTTTTCATATCCTCTGACCCAATATTGGTCAGTAGTTCTCCTAGGAGACTCATGTATTGTACGGTTTACTGTGGTACAGTAAGACAAAGGGATTTATTCTTTAAACCATGAATTAAGGAGATATAACAAGATAATTGGAAATTATCAGTGACCACTGACATGGCTTACTGGCTAATACATATTGCTTGTTACTACACAAAGTTGATTACATTTTGACAGCATTATATATCTGATGAGTAATGGCCCTGAATTATTGATCTATATAGAAAATATATTGCTAGAAGCATTTAAAAATATTGATCCAATTTCTCATTTAATCCCAAATTGTGTAACCTTCATCGAATTTGTGTCCTTTTCAGCCATCCTTTGGTCAGCTAATCAATGCTTGCAATTTCTACAAGACTCGTCTGCTTCTCCAAACACTCTGTATCGGCCATCCCTAGCTTCTAACAGCCTCCAGTCCATTACATTTTAATTATATTAAAATATGTAAGCCCCACAGGTGTATACAGAAACATTATTCATAGCTCTCAAACTCTGGTTGCTTGGCAACCTTGAAATAGTGATGATTATGTAGGTTAGGATGCTCCATCTAGCATGCTAATGTTTCATAATAACACACACAGACTACTTTCATTTTCAAATCTATATTTTAAGTATTTTGTGAATGGCATAGATTCCAATTCTGTTGCCTTACATATATTTGGTTGTTAGCTTACCTTCCTTCACTAACAAGTACATCAAACCATTCTTCATTGTTAAAAATTTTCTTTCCAAAGAGAATAATAAAATTATGTTAGTTGCATTAGATGCATATTTTGGGAGATCTAGATTAGGTTATGCAGATTAATGTTTGCCCTGTTGTACATGGGTTTATTTTATTTTAGGTTTTTTTTTACTGTAGTATTGTTTTTATAATGTTGCTCATTTCTTTTCATTTATGCAGCCTTTAGTTTAAGGATCTTACTCCAAAAATGGAAGGATTCATTCAACACATTGTTTCTTGTAATGACCCCTAGATCATGGTCCTTTAGTGGTTAATTATGTGCTAGTGCTAATTCTGAACAATTCTCACAAGTGATTACCTTAGAGCTCATGGCATGATCTCTATGATGGCATGTGCCCTAAATTGACCAACACCCTTCTAAGAGCATGTTCATAATTTGCTTCATCTATGTGCTCTCATGTTGTACACCTCTCTACCTCTCGGTGTTGGGAGGTATGCATATCCGTATAAGGACTGTAACTCTTTTCCATGTATTTTTTCGGTTACTCCACCTCTTCTTGTGTAGTTATGTTTTGCTGATTAGCAATACCAGATAAAGAGCATAGACTGTAAAAGGAGCGGCTGTAAATCTAGTATCTTTTGAATGTGTTCTGACTAACAGCTGTTTTATTTGCAAACACGGTTCCTATATTGTGTGTAGGAAGTGCCTGTTGCCATCTGTACCATCCCTCTGCTTCTCTGCACTAATTATTGGAATACAACTATGGAAACTTCTCCATAAAGTGGCTAATTATTATCACTGACTGCTCACCAGAAACTTTACCTCAGAAAAGCACGAGGAGTGGAATTAAGGGTTGTACATTAAAGGGACAGTATAGGCATCATAACAACTTCATCTAAATTGAGTTTGTATCAAAGTTTATAGTGATTATTCTATTATTTTTTTTGCATACACATTACATTTTAACTGGGTATTTTTCAAACATTTGTGCCACTGTGATCAAAGTCCTCAAGTTATGCAAACTCTTCTGAATAAAACAAAAAATATCTTGCAAACTTACAATGCCATATAAGAGACCTGACTATTTCACTTTTTTTTTTTAGAATTTTGATAGATGAATTTGATGGGCATATTCTGCACTTTTGGGGCCTTGTATTAGTTTGACAGTTAAAATTACCCAATAAATGCATACCATATGTGAAAGTAGTCATCACTGGGTATGTCATATGATAAATATTGAGCCTTATTATTCAGCCATTTTAGCACCAATTTCTTATATAATATAAAATATTATGGTATTATTTTATTTTCAAATTTATTTTACATGCGCATAACAATTTAGCGGTATGTTTGGTAGACTTGATATGTGCTACTGTAATTAAGTGTATCTGAGTACAGAATGACCCCCTTCTTGTACCTTTGTCAAGTGTTTTGTTAAAATATAGAGCTTTATTTTTTTAACATAAGCGTTGTATTTATTTCTACTTGGTTTTTAACTCTCATGTGTCCCACTGTAATAAAATATCCAACCTATATTCTGTAACATCTCCTGAGTGCAAAGATACCCTGTGTGTATACCTTTGCAAAGTAACAATCTTAGACAGTCTAAATCCTTAAACCAAATCTAACACTAATCTAATAAACCTCCCCTTAATCCTAACCCATACATTTTATACCAAACCCGAATTATAACATAGAAAAATAGAATGTGATGGCAGATAAGAACCATTCGACCTATCTAGTCTGCCCAATTTTCAAAATACTTTCATTAGTCCCTGGCCTTATCTTATAGTTAGGATAGCCTTATGCTTAAACTCCCTCACTGTGTTAACCTCTTCCACTTCAGCTGGAAGGGTATTCCATGCATCCACTACCCTCTCAGTAAAGTAAAACTTCCTGATATTATTTTTAAACTTTTGCCCCTTTAATTTAAGACTATGTCCTCTTGTTATTGTAGTTTTTCTTCTTTTAAATATAGTCTCCTCCTTTACTGTGTTGATTCCCTCAGGGCCGTCTATAATATGATTAGGACCATGGGCAATGCATTTTCTTGGGCCCCCTGGGCCCTGCCCCTCCCATCCCTCCCCCCAATTACGCCCAATTCGCAATCACACTGACAGACATACTGGCACATACAGACACAGACATTAAAACATTCACAGATACATACTGACACACAAATATATACTGGCAGACATACTGACACACACACAGACATACATACATACACACACAAACACATACACTGACAGATATACTGACACACACAGACACATACACTGACAGATGTATTGACACACATACACAGGCATACTGACATACACATAGACAGACATACTGGCACATACACACAGACAGACATTAAAACATTCACAGATACATACTGACACACACATACACTGACACAAATATATACTGGCAGACATACTGACACACACACAGACATACATACACATACAGACACATACACTGACAGATATACTGACACACACAGACACATACACTGACAGACGTATTGACACACACAGGCACACTGACACACACACACAGGCATACTGACATACATAGACAGACATACACACACACACACACACACTGACAGACGTATTGACACACACACACACACACTGACAGACTTATTGACACACACACACAGACATGCTGACACACACAAACAGGCAACCTGACACACACACACAGGCATACTGACATACATAGACAGACATACTGAAACACACAGGCCTACTGACATACACACACACATACACTGACAGACGTATTGACACACACACACAGACATGCTGACACAGGCACACTGACACACACACACAGGCATACTGACATACACAGACAGACATACTGACACACACAGGCATAATTACACACAAGCATACATTTAGCCACCCTCCAGGTTCTTACCTTTTTCTGGAGGGTGGTTTCCCTGGTCCAGTGGCAGGGTGAGGCAGATGGGAGTTCTCCTCTGGAACTCCCCTCTTCCTGCCATTCTCCTCCCGCACGGCTGTGATTTCCGTCGGGAGGTCACTTCCTCCCAGCCGGTACAGGAAGGGGCCCGGTCGCGCTGTTTAAATGTCACAGCGCCCGACCGGGCCCCTGCTCACACATGCTCCCTGGGTGGCCCTTAGTGCATGGGCCACCTGGGGGGCCTCCTTAGTGTGCGGGCCGGTGCGTCTCTGTGCAGCCACACCGCCCGGTCCATGGGGGCAGCGCAAATCGCGGGGCCCACGGAGCAGCTGCTCTGGGCCCCCCAGGAGCAACTGGGCCTGGGGCAGCTGCCCCGTTTGCCCCGCGTTAAAGACAGCCTTGGATTCCCTTTATGTAGTTAAATGTTTCTATCATAACCCCCCTGTCTCATCTTTCCTCCAAGCTATACATGTTAAATTCCTTTAACCTTTCCTGGTAAGTTTTATCCTTCAATCCATGAACCAGTTTAGTAGCCCTTCTCTGAACTCTCTCTAAAGTATCAATATCCTTCTGGAGATCCGGTCTCCAGTACTGCGTACAATACTCCAATAACCTTAATCCTAATCTAAATCCTAACCCTATAAATAGTGTTTGAAGGATTTCCTCTACTGGCCCTAATCATAATCCAAACCCTAATCTAAAACCTAATCCCAATGCTAAAATAACATTTTAACCCATTTTAAATATAAACCTAATACTAAATCTAATATTTATTCTAAATTTAAATCTTATTCCATTATCTTAATACCCAATTTAATCATAATACCAAGGGTTTTCCTCTGCTAATATGATTGGTATTGATATTAGAAAAGGGAAATCTAAGATAAAATAGAGTGGTGTGTTGTTGCCATCTACTGGCTATTTTCAGTATGACAGCTCCTATCTATTTCATTGATTATAATCAGGGGCGTCGCTACGGCGGGGAGGGGGGGCAGAGGGGGCCCAGACCCCCCCCCCCCCCTACATCATGCATTGCTCCCCCTCGTGCCCCCCTAATTGAAATTGAAGCGGGAGCACTGAGTCTCCCTTCACAAGCTGCAGCAGCAGGGCTATCAGTTCCACCACTTATTCCCACTTGCCTGTTGGGCCCTCCGGACCAGCGGTAGTGCACAGGGGTGGGTGGTCCTTCCGGGCCCCTACCTCCATCTTTCTTTGAAGAATGGAATCCTAGATGGAAGTTCATACTTGGCCAGAGTGGGCAATGTGCTGGGAGGAACTTCCTGCTGGGTCACAGAGCGCAGCGCAGAGGAGAAACCGGAAGAAGCTCAGCTGCACTGAGTGTGGGGGGGAATGAGGCATCCAGGCAGCTGCTGGTAAGTGTGTGTGTGCGTGTGTGTGTGTGTGTGGCTCAGTCTGTGTGTGTGGGGGGGGGAGAAGGGGGGTTTAGTGTGTGTGTGTACAGGTCAGTTTGTGTGGGGGTGAGAGGGTTCAGTCTGTGTGTGGAAGGGGGACTCAGTCTGTTTGGGGATCTGTCTGTGTGTGTGTATGGGTCAGTCTGTGTGTGTGTATGGGTCAGTTTGTGTGTGTGTGTGGGGGGGCTCAGTTTGTGTGTTTTCATGGGTCAGTCTGTGTGTTTCTGGGGAATAAGACTGTGAGTGTGTGTGTTAGAGAATGGGTCAGTCTGTGGGGGGCAGGGGGGGAAGAGGGGAGGTAGTCTGTGTATGTGTGTGTGTGGGGGGGGGGGTCAGTCTGTGTAAGTGCTTGAGTTCCAAGAGAGATACCTCTCATCTCGTGACCTCTCCTGTACCCGATGAATAGGCAGCCTCACAATAACCATGGATCTGATTGAGCCACCCCCTCCCTGCAAGGTAAGATCAGGGAAAGGGGAATATATAACAATTAAAGTAAAAAATATAAAGCCCTTTCCTATCCCACTCTCTACACCTCACTGAACACAGTATACCATCACAGACCGTGAAACCCCCCCCCCCCCCCACATACAGTATACTTCCACTCACACAGAGTACACCTTTGCATACACACACAGTGCACCCCTCACACACTTCATCCCACACATCATCTCTTCACCCACATACACACGTCATACCCACATGCATTCATACACACACACACACACACACACACACACACATACATACATGCATACATACATACATACATACATACATACATACATACATACATGCATGCATACATACATACATACATACATACATACTTCACCCCATTACACACCGAATCTCATATATATGACACACACACACACACATAAAGACACACACATACCTCTGGGAGAGCGGGGTGGATCTTTCCCTGGCGTCCACGTTTTATAACTGCCTATCCTAATTTTGTTCCTGGCCCCTCATGTGCCCTAAATATGAATCCTGGAGACGCCACTGAATGTAATATAGCCAATGCATTAAAATCGGTGCTGTGCAACTGACTAAGCCCAGCACTAATCATTAGATCCAGTGAGAGAATCACTGTGGGTGAGCTTGATTGCTCCGTTGCAGTGTTCTCTCTGGACTTAAAGGGATATATGCAGTGCTTTTAGCACTGCATGCAGCTCTTCAAAAAGTGGGGCCAGCTGACAGTAGGGATATAAACCTACTCACACCAAATCTGCAGGATGTATCATTACGCCCTAAAGGCATTAAAGCCCGTTATAGTTGGGACGTAATGACATGTCCTAACTTCCTTAGGGGGTTAAGTAGCCTATGGGTTTTTGACTCTGAGTCATGAAGATAAATAGAAATTGTTGAAAAGCTAGCTTCCAGTGGTATATTGATATGTCACATTTGATTCTGGTTATTTACGTCTTAAATATTTTTTTCCTTTATAAAGGATAAAAATATTTTGTAGTGCTGCTTTCGTAGCTTGGTAACAGTCTGTTTATATATCAGCTGCACATGATGATGGAAACTGTATAATCCATTCAGTGATATGTGGCTCCCAAGAACTAGTGTTCTCTTTCAAATCTTTTGTACCTCAAAATCTACAATAAAGAGTAAAACCAGTTTGTCCAGCCTGACAGCCCCTTTTGAATGTATTTATTTATTTTTTTCAAGTTGTAATCCCATTGTATTTCTATGTAAAATGTAGCTTCACCCACTGCACTGATGAAGCTATGTTGAAAATCGATCCTGCACATTTAATATGTTGCACAAGTTGCACAGTTGTACAAGTGTGGTTTTTAGATTCACTTTGTCGCCCACAAGACGGTGGGGGGCGGGAGGGGGGGGGAGAAGGGGCTTTTATTTTGCTGCGTCACACACAGTAATATGCCTCCTATGACCCTCCCATGCACTAAACATGTTACTTTCAAATGTAACTCATTTTTTATTTTTTAATATTTTTGTAATTTTTTTTTTTTTTTTGGTATGCAATTGAAACTACAATATAACGCAAGATAATTACTTCCATTAACGTCGCTTTTGGCGGATATTCTGTTTGCTGAACATTTTTTAAATAAAGAAGAGAACGCTTATGAGAGCTCTATAACTGGGTAATGCAATTGCAGAGAAATCTAATTTGTTTTTCAATATAGCGGTAAAGATAGAAAATCCTTTTAACCCCGACCAGGACAGATGAAATATCACGATAAGACATATGCTGTCATGGAAGAGTCACGTCCTTTGAGGCCAACAAATGGTGCTTTTACGCTTAGTCTGTTAGCCTCATCATCTTTCACCCTCAAATCAAGCTTTCTTTCTCCTCTAACACCCATCTCCTCATTCACCCTTTTTTTTTCTTCTTCCCCTTTCTCATCCTTTTAATCTTCCACCTCTGTCTGCTCTCTGTTCTCTTTTTACTTAATCTCAAATAATGTGGTTCATCATTCTATTCGAATAAAACTTGATTTCCAAAAAAGAAAATCATGTATGCACTTTGCAACATAGCAGGGGTAGGCAACCTTTTAGTAGTACTGTGCCAAAACAAGATCTTAAAGTCCCTTGGTGTGCCCATCCTATTTTTTTTTTTTTTTAATCTGAGGTGTGCATGTTGCTGTATTCTTTATGGATTCTGCAGTTGCTTTGTAGTGTTGTATTTGTGTGTATGTGGGCTGTTATATTGTATATGTTCATGAGTAGCTTGTGGTTTTCATTGATACCTACGAATGTGGACTGTGTATGGCGGCTGCTTGTGGAATTGTGTGTGTGTGTGTGTGTGTGTGTGTGTGTGCATGATATGTCACGTAGTATATATAAACAAATTAGGTGAGAGCAAGAACAGTGGTACATACACCAGATATGTATAATAAAAACATGCGATATTACCATATATCTGGATGACCTAAACTAATAAGATACAAGACATAGTATAGCCTGTCCGTAAGTAAAGGGAGCAAATTGCTCACGTCCTAAGGGCTGTAGGACAGGAAAAGGACTCAATTGATATGTCACGTAGTGTATTTGATGGTGTGCGTATGTGTGGAGCTGCTTGTGGAGTTTGTGTATGTGGATTGTTAGTGGTGTTTTGTTTGTGGGGACTGTGTGTGTGTTTGTGTGTGGACTATTTGTATGAGTGGGAGGCTTCTTCTGCTGCTCTGTGGATATCTTTTTTTAATTCTTTATTTTGATTGTGCACAGAATGAACAAACAGCCGGCGTGCGCCACAACAGCGACATCCGGTAGAATAGGTGAACATTGGTATTACATGTCATGGCATTCGATATACAGGCACATTTTTATAATATTAATATGATCTGTAGTACAGTAGTTTTAGTTTAGGTTCACGTTTGGTGTTGAATATGTTAGCATAATGCACATGTCATGGAGAAATAGGTAGAGGAGAGACATAGGAGGAGAGCATGGCTTGTGCAGAGAACGTACATATAAGATAATTCTGATATGCTCCTGCTAGGCTGATTGACGTGGTGGTGTTACATTTCGCTTGTCTACCGGTGTATATATACACACACACACACACCATACCTTAGGTAAATTCTGCCTCAGTTAGTCTGCTACATTATAGCACTTGTGAGTTACAGAGATCGTTGACAGCCTATGGTATTCATTCATATAACTCCTTTCTCTGTTTCCGGTCAAAAAATGTATTTATGCAAGATCTGATTTTGCATGCATATCTTTGGAGGTCATGTAGTCTGCAACTATAAAGATATACCAATACATGAAAATAGTGAAGATTGTAAGTCAGGATGTAGAATTAGATTATCTACACAAGCATGAACCTGTTTCAGTATTTAAATATTGTTATGTTGGGCTGCATAACGGAATATCGCCATCTACACTAAATTCTGATGCTCACAGTCAGCTATATTTTCAGCCTCTAATAAAATATAAGCATGTTGGAAGACATTCACTGTGCACCTTTATTTTTGCGCTAAAGGTGTTCAGAGTTGGGCATTTTTTCTTTGGCACAGAACATCTACAAAATGTGCAACCACAATTTCCATGTGTATTTTTTGTGGATTTCTAAAGCAAATAGAGCAGATTGTTCAGGAAAATCATAGATGCCCACCAGTAGCAATAATGATGCAAAAGTTGAGTAAAGTCCGACACAATGCATAGTCACATGTTAACATCAGTGTAGCCTTCCTCTTGACTGCAAAAAATTAAAAACCTGTGCCCAGCAAGGTTGCTTCAACCAACATGTCTCACTATGTATACAGAGAAACACTGTAGCTGCGGTGATAAAAACAGACACAGTTTGGGAGCAAAATTCATGGGCAAAAACCTCCATGGATTTTGCACAGAAATGTTGCAGACTTTGCACCAAAATGCTCACTCAAGAGCCCAAGCTCTAAATAATGTGTAGCATCTGTGAGGACTTTGCTAACAACTGTAAACTGCGTATGAAGTGTAAGTCACGACTACACAGACTTACAATAAGAACACGGGATTGCAAGTTTTCTGCTCTTTTAAATTGAATTGAACATTTTCTGATGGTAAATGTACTCCTCTTAATTGGATTATCAATCAGAATATCATCATAAAGGTGTATCACAGTTGGCTATTTTAATCTTCTTTTATTTTAGGTGGACAAGAGTTTTGTACATGATCTCTTCTTTTCCTAAACTTAGCGCTTTGATAATTTGTAAACAGTTTAGCGGTTTTAGAATAAAATACAGATGTATTAGTATGATAATTGTAAATGATTGTAAAACACAATGGGATATATTCACTAGGATAATTGTAGTGATTTGAAAACCAGAGTTCAAAATGAAGGCTAAAATAACCAAGCCATTATTATTATACCGGAGTTAGAGAACTTTTCGAAACAGTTTTAGCCTTCAGTTTGAAATTTGATATTCAAATCCCTTCTGTTTGATTCCTGTAATTTGCCGGCAGGTTTTCCTTAAAATTCCAGTTTTCAGCCATTCATATCATTGCGTAGAAGTCTGGTATAATGATGTGTGATGCATAGTTGCACAATCCTTGTACAAATATTATCTAATCAGCATGGCCTTCTTGTACGTAAAGCTGTGTACTCATCCTGGTTGTTTCTCCTGTTATTTTTAGGACCAAGTGAAGCAGTGTTTCTCCAGAAGCTCTACAACCAACAAAGACACAGACTCCCTTGTCGCTGAGCCTGACAGACGCTATGGTACATGGGGCCAGGAGCAGCAACAGGGTGAAGATAGGTAAGGCTTTCCATGTGCTGATTGATGGAACGTATTGACCTGGTATTAACCAAACCTATATCTAGCAGTATCTGTGTTCCTGGATGTTGGAACCGTGTTTGACGCAAAACTACTAGGTAACTTAATTCGTTCTATCTATCCATGCTACCCCATCCATCTAAGGCATCTTGTGCTTATACCTTTAAGAGTTATTTTCTTACTAATGAAATTATGCTTAGTGGTGGGCTTTGAGTTATAGTTTATTAGCATGTTTTTTTTTAGAACCCTTAAATTGCAATATTTTCCCATAATACGTGCTTCACCATAGTATATAGTTGTATTATTTTTGATTTTTTTTCCCCATTAAATGTTTTGGGGTAGATGTAGTGTGTTTTATTCTAAAAAAAACAAAAAACAAACAAACATTGTATCGACAATGTATCAATATGACACTGTAGGCATAATCCTAATCAGTAAAACATGTTAATAAGATATCACATCAAAAAACAGTAGGTTGTTGTGTATATGTCAACTATACAGACAACATAAATGGTTTTTCGACTAAATCTCCTGGCAGGGCCGCATTGCGGTCGTAAAAATGAACATCCTGCCCCGCCTTCTCTATTGCTTCAGCACCATCCCATGGCACCTGCCCCCGGACTTCTTCACCAAACTCAAAACGGCAGTAACGAAATACGTCTGGAGAGAGGGGAGACCGCGGCTCCGACATGACAGATTATGCCTGCCCAAACCATGGGGGGGCCTCGCTTTACCGGACTTTCGGAAGTACTTCCAAGCAACAGTGCTCCAGAGGATTCAAGAATGGCACACGGCACCCGCCACCAAGCTGTGGGTGGGCTTAGATAGAGAAGGCACAAACAAAGCACTCCATGCGTACATCTGGCACCGCTCGACAGGGGTCACACACACTCTTGATGCAGACTCCCCCGTCACGCAGACGCTGAAGACCTGGTCCGACATATGACAGTAAGCACACCCAGTTGAAGTGCCGACTTGACACAATCGCCCAACACGGGGTGCACTCGCGCGACACAGTACAGATACCCACGGTTGCTGAGGCCTAGCTGACTGCACCAAACACGGCCAGATAGGATGCTGGACAGTTGCAAGGACTTACTGCACCGTGAAACATCCCCCGTGCTGACACCGCCTCGCATATGGGAACCAGAAGAGGTCCCAGCTCTGGACAGCAGACATCCAGTGTTAGACCTAGGTAACCACACAGAGTGGGAGATGATAGAGATAAGGCAGACGGATGGGGGAGACCAAGACCCGATTCTAGACTACAGCGCCCTGTAAGACTGACTCGCACTACACCCACCCCACGCTAGCAGACACTAACTCGGGACCAGCCCCACTATCAGACGTCCAATAGGAGAAAGCACGTAAGACTTGTGTCCGTCAAGGCTGTAGATTACAGTCCTTACGGCTGTGGCCTTGGGGTAAACACTAATGCGGGACGCAAGCTGTGCGCATGTCATCATAGTTAAGGTTGCAGACTGAGACCTGCTAGTCTCGCCACAAGTCCACGCATTACTACCTGATACTGTACGGACTGCCCTTCAATGTACTATTTGCAAGATAATACATGCTCTGTTGTGACCTGCGTGTCACCGATATATGACTGATCGAACGTCACTTGCTACTGTAACTGTTATGGTTTCATTCTGGCGGGACCTGCGCGTCCCAATTACCGCATACTTATAACTCTTTGGCGAACTGAACAATTGCACAACTTAATAAAAGCGTATTTACAAAAAAAATAAAACTATACAGACAACGTGACATGCTAGCTGTTTGTCTATGTATTTATCTGTCTATCGCTCAAAATTTAGCTCTGGGGAGTGTGCCTCCAGGCTCGCAGTGGAAGTAAATTCGAAGGCCTAGCCTTCAATGTAGGACTTAAAATTTAAAGCTACCAATTCTTTCTGTCTGTCTGTCTGTCTGTCTGTCATAGTTCATCAATTGGGAAGAAATGTTCCCCTCTGATACCTGCAATGCAGACATTGCTGTGGACACTGTAACATTTCTGTTCTGCAAGCATGCTTTGTGCCACACATATTTTATTGTTCTTCACTGCTGACTCCTATTTCTGAAAAAGCTGAGTATTCCCTATTTAATGTTGGACTGTAACTATCAAATCTAAAATAGAACAGGCTTCAACTTCTAACTTCATTGTAAGCTCTAAGAAAGAATGAGATCTTCAGATTTTATAACGAACAATGACCATTTCCAGTTTCCGTTTCTATCTTTTAATTAGGAAGACAGGGTGTTAAAGCCTCCTGTGACCAGCACTGGTGATGAGGTTGTGCCCAACAAAAAAGTGCATATTGTGGTGCAGAACTAGTACCGTATATAAGATTGGTATTTAGTTTTAAATTTCCCCTTAATATCTCTGCTTTTCTTTAAGGTCTGTACTATGGCAAGTGAGTGCAGTTTTAATTTGAGGTCCACAAAGGTTTTTAACTAGACTACCTAGGAACCAGAGATATCGTCGCTGAAGCTTTTGGCGGACTGTGATTACCATAATCATTAATTAACCGTGGATTATAAGAATGTTGGTGCAACAGCTGATCTGTATTGGATGTGGATTAGGTGGGGTCTCACATGGATGATATCGACAGCTGAAACCATTTGTATGTGTATAATGAAAAATGAATATAAGCTATATGTGTGTTAGTAATGATTTTAATTACCTCTCAAACACATCAAAGTCATTTTAGCTCTGTAAAGATAGTGGCAAATCCCCCCAAAAGTATATTGAAACCTTTTATATATATATATATATATATATATATAGTGAGACCGCTGTTAACTACTTTAAAGTGTTTATGGTGTGTAGATCCTGTCACTGCAGCCTTTTTTTTTTTAAATAATGTTTAGCAGTTCGCTGACCCTCTCAGGCAATGGGAGCAGTCCTGCTTGGTTCTGTAGACCTAATTGAATTCACCTGCAACGAGTCGCAAGTTGTCAAACTGTACTAAAGCGACTTGACTATTGTGGGACTGACACCATAGCACTACAGGCGTCTGTAGTGGTTATGGTGCTTGAGTGTTCCTTTAACTTTATTCATATTAATTTAGCATACCTTCTGAGTCCACTTCTTTCACGGGAGCAGTTCACACTTAAATTAGACAATAATTTTCCTTTTCTAATTTCAAAGATCTGAATGTTGTTGAAAACAGCACATGGAAGCTTGTTTTGTCTCTGCCTAGATCTTAATGTCATGCTTATTTTGATAGCTAAGTGACTGGCTCTGTACATAGGAGTACAAGAATAGGACTGTGACAACATTGCAGCAAGGAATAAACAGCAGCTGACGTGCAGATTCATACACTTAACAGCTAAACCCAAATATTTACAGACCCAGAAAGGAGGCCCCTTTGTGCAGTGATATCTACTTCCCTAGTAGGATATAAATGGAATGAGTCTGTTTCACAATAGAATGGCTTATCTCATCTTACTTGTTTAAATACTCGGTCACAGAGTGAATTCCTGTTTTCCGTCACCTACTCCTAGGAATAACATATGTGCTCATAGTCTCTAAATCCTGGAGGGAGAACTGTTAAAAACCTTGTCATCCCAGCAATAAATTAATTCCTGTATTCACACTGTGATTTGTAAAATTCCTTTATTTGCATGACATTATTTTGCATTGGACACTTCCGTTTTAACATAATGTTTATAATTCAATACTTTTTTTCTGTTCTGAAAAGCTTGCTTTCTCTAGAGTCGTATACATGATCATGTGAACTGCAACAGCTATTTGTTATTATTACAAATAAACTACAAATTGTACTGCGAGGTAGTTTTTTTAAAATAAATTCTTTATTTGTGAAAGTTTTTCTTTTCATTCAAAATTAGAGGGGGTGGGGGCACAGAATGAAAGACACACGGGTATCATTGTATACAGCTTTCACAAATGTTGGCAATTTTTATACATCGGTCCATAAGAATCCGCATCATATTAGGTTCATTGCAGTACGTAGCACAGGATTTGGTGGTTGTGACATTTATGAGGGTGTTACAGTAGTCTTTAGTACCTTAGGGTGTACTTGGTATGATGTCGCTGTGGGGTGGGAGAAGGGGACTTGTCTTGCCCTGTTTCCCCCTGGTGTTCCATATTGTGCAAGCCCAGGGGGGTGACCGGGTCTCCTCTCCTACCTACATTGCTTATAAGATGTTTGCTGGGCTCTCGTCCATGTCATGGAGGTATTTGCCTCTTTGAGGTAGGTTTGGGTGTGTTGTGTGCAACCAGCTGAATGGTGGTGGTGGACTGTGTAGTTGTCAGGGAGGGGGAATTCGAAAAGCCAGGGATCCCATATTTTGTTATAAAAAATTTGGTGGTGTTGTGGCTAAGCGCAGAGAGGCTATCCATTTTCCTAGCCTTGTTTACCTTTTGTTTTACTGTTTCCACGGAAGGGACTTCTGGGCTACCCCATTTCTCCTAGTGGCCAGTGCGATTTTCGAGATGAGTTTGTTTTGGGCTCTTGGTGTGTCACTGTGGGGTTTGGACAGCAGCCATATCAATGAGTCCATTGGGACATCAACATGTAGGATTTTTGAAGTTAATTGTGCTACTGTGCGCCACAGTGGTGTAAATCTGTCACACTCCCACCATAGGTGAATATAGGTGCCTTTCTCCCCACAGCCCTTCCAACAGCGGTCTGAGTCTGTCCTGTCCATTTGTTTGTTTTAGCAGAAGCAGGGAGAGATACCATTGCAGTAGCGTTTTGTCCTGTTCTTTATGATTCACACATATTGAGATCGAGGTGGTGACTTCCCAAATATCGATCCAATATTTAGGTTCCCCAATAGGACCTAAGTCCCTCTCCCAAGCCGACTTATATGCCAGCGACCCGTCTCCTGTGTGTTGGGTGATGAGGGTGTTGATTGTTGATATTTTTCCTTTCTGAAAAGGACTCTGGAGATGAGCTTTCTCAAAGGGTGTCGGGGGGGGGGGGAGGGGGGGTTGTGCTCGTTTGTTTATTGGCAGGTGGGGGTACAGCGAGGTAGTTTAACGAGTTAATTTTGATGTTTATGTTTGAAATGGAGAAATACCATGATATATATATAAATTAGCCATGCAAATAAATCTTACTACTGTAAATAAAATACAGTTCTCTCCTGCGTCAGAGAGCTCAGTTGATATGTATACCACTTATAGTATGTGTTCAAACTCCAAGGCTACAGATTTGACTCATGATATGGTGAACTCACCCTTGTGAGAGATGTATGTATGTATGTATGTATGTATGTATGTATGTATGTATGTGTGTGTGTGTGTATATATATATATATATATATATATATATATATATATATATATATATATAGATAGATATATATATAGATAGATATATATATAGATATAGATATATAGATATAGATATAGATAGATAGATATAGAGAGAGAGAGATATAATATAATGTATATGGAATTTAACAGTTCTTATATTTATATAGCATTCTTATCTAGAGAACTTAAACATAAAATATACCTATTACTCACATGGCAGGGTTAGACACGGAGAGATATCAAATAAACATACTGACACAAAAAGGCATATAAAACCTTGCTTGTGGACTTTAATCTAACATTTGAAACCCTTTTATACAAAATGTTATGTAAAAAAAAAAAAAAAAAAAAAGAATGTGAGCTTACACGACCTACTTAAAGGAGCACTATAGCCACCCAGACCACTCCTCGCCTCTTAACCCTGCAATGTATTGCATTACAGTTCTTGAGAAACTGCAATGTTTACATTACAGGGTTAAGTTCTCTTCTAGTGGCTATCATATTGATCACCGCATCATGTGACCGGATTTTACAGGGTTAATGCAGCGGAAGCCCATTGGGAAAGCATTGATTCAATGCATTCCCATAGGGAAGTTTGAATGCCTTGTGCATGCGCATTAGGTCCCTTTGTGGAGCATTGGATTGGACCACGCTGGAGGAAAGGAGCCGTGACGTTGTGGGAGGCAGAGCGGTAAGCATTACAGAGGGAGCATTGAAAATGGCATCTTTATTTTATTACATTTATATTGCAAACGAGTTTATATTCATAAATCAGTTTATTTTGCAACACTAGCACATTCTACAGTACATATTGTACGTTATCACAAAGAAAACTATTTTGTATTTGTTTCTTTATGGCAGTCACCTGAGCATTTACGGTCTTTAATCCTGCATATTTTTCCTCTAAGCACCAAATGCACTGACACAGTTTGAACAAACATACACATATAGATTGGAGTGCAATCCCTTTCAGCTTCATAGGAGCCATGTCAGGTTTCAAGTGAACTTTGTATGAACCCTTGCGTTCTCTTCCCAGCTCACTGCACTGCTAAAATAAATCTACTTGGGTCTCGGCCCAAAGCTAGGTGTGTGCATGTGGTATTTGTTTGTAATAAAACAGCACTGTCAGATTTGTTGTTTTCCCAGATGATCGTCAGTCACCCCCCTGATCCCAGTTTTTTTCTTTTTTGTTACATCCACCTCATGTTTTTTTACATACATAGGAAAACGTAGGGAGTACTTTTTTACATTGCATTGTATTTTTTTTTGCCAGTTGGCATTACTGCTCCAAAACAAATCTGCCTTTGGCAGATTTACTTACCTCTGTCCTGGCTGTCCTCTCTCGAGGCCTGTCTCCGGCTTCATGAATAAGAATGGATGATGCTTGCCAATCTGTGCTCCTTGCAAGGATTAAAGTGCATAACCGCAGAAGGGCAAATGTCAGCCAGCAAACATCATAGACATAAGAAAAAGAGACTGGAGGTACCCAGGTATTAAGATATGGGCCAGGGGAAAAATGAAAATAAAAAGTAAAGGCAGGCAGCATACCAGTAGTTTACTTATTAAGTTATAAGAGACAAGAAGGGGAAAACTGTAATGGGGACCGGGGTGGAGGAGAGGAATGCATCATTGCATTAATAATTTATTCAATTTGTCTTCCAGATTTTGATTTGTAATGTTCTGTTCTCATAAGCAGTGTTTAGATGTTGACAGGGCCTTAATGTACATATTGATATAGTTTTTTTTCCCTAGAAATGAGACCTAAATCTAAAAACCTACGTATATTAAATGTGAATGAAATAATATATGTTGCCATTATACTTATTAAATTATAATATCTCTGACAACTTTATGCCAGCACAGAATGCCATGCTTGTTTTGGGGACTCAGTCAAGCTATGCATTTGTTAAACGATTGGCACATTCCACTTTAAGAATAGAATCTGTAAGAAACAGCTTGTTTTGATGGTCGTAAACAATCAGCATTATCAAATAGATTCTGGCACACAACCGATGGCTTCATGCAATCTTTATAGGATATTGAAACGGACAATGTTTTGTCATGTTGTATGTAGACATTCACTGATTTACCTTTTAATGGCCGTTTTTGAGAAGTATAAGATACTATGGTTTTGTATAATTAAATGATAATAAGGAATCCTAAAGTATAACTAACCAATTCTAGCAAACTATATTGGCTCCATTGCAACCCTCAGGAAGGCAGCCTCTGTTAGGGTGTCATAGGATAAGAACAAGCACAGAACTTGTACTGTGTATATTGACCAATATTGATGGCCATAGAATGTTTTATTAAAAAAGACGAAAAATTAGTGTGTGTGTGTGTATATATATATATATATATATATATGTATGTATGTATGTATGTGTCTTGGTGCCGCGTGCTTCTGTCGGTGTGACCGCACTGAAAACCAGCGGTCACGTCGACAGAAATATCAAACACTCTCCTCACCCGTGGTACATCAAGACCCGACCTCCTTCCATCTCGGCTCCCAGGTCGTGTGGCGTTAACAGACACGCCGGCTGCTGCGGTTCCAATTATATTAAAGAATACCCCTTGCCCATATTAGAGATGGCGCTTACGTGCGTACAGCGTCGCGTCATGGACGTGCACACACATTTTAGGGTCAGAGGTCACATATAAGCCAATTACAGCTCTAGGAGGGTTATTTAAACCCAAATTACCTTTTGGTCAGTGCCCTGTTGTGGTTATCAGAGAGAGCGTTCCTGAGCGTTTATTTCTGGTTTTTGACTTTGGCTTAGTTTTGACTTCCCTGTATTCTGGTATCCTTGACATCTGGCTTTTCCCTCTTCGTTGTGTTTCCCTCTGTGTCCCTGACCTCAGCAAGTATTCTGACTATTCTCTGGTACCTTGAGTCCAGCCATTCTAAGGCCTGGTAAGACATTTCCTTTAGTCCTAGGTGTGACACAATTCTGCGTGCTGGATCAACTAGTACCCTGAATACGCAGAATTGTGTCACACCTAGGATATATATATATATATATATATATATATATATATATATATATATATATATATATATATATATATATATATATATATATATATATATATATATATATATGTATATGTGTGTGTATCTATATATTTTAAAAATGCTTTCCTCATTAAAGCATAACATATTGCTGAGTGTGAATCACCACAGACTCCCGGTTAACATAATGATTAGAGGAATAATGGCTTTCCTTCACTCAAACCTATCAAATGTAGTACATGGGTGCCATCTAGTGTTCATTATGCAGGCAAACATTTAGTTTGTGTAAAACCAAACCGGTAATAAACCACATATAGTCACTTCTTAAAATTTAAGTTATCTTAGAAATAACTTAGAATTATATATCCTATATAAAAACAGAAATAGAACACAACATAGTGTAATCTGTCAGGATATATCATGAGTAAAATTTAGAATTCAGAACACTCACAATTTTCTGAGCCCATTAAAGTTGGCTCTGGACTTATGGAGCATATAAATAGATTCCTCTAGCAGTTGGGGTCCCAGGAGGTGCTGAATAGCTGGAAGCAGGAACTCCAAAGAGCGGTAGATGTGCAATTATTTTATGCTTTATCTATGCAATAAATTATATTTTTTACACAACGTTTCAACCCTACACTTGGGTATTCCTCAGGTGCTATTGCAAATTCTATCAGTAAAAACATTCTTAATATACATACACATATTACAATCAATTGATAATGTAGTTTGTGGGATATTATATAGATTTAAAATATAGAATCTTTATACTTCTGACAAAAAAAACATTGTAATGTACGTTAAATATGCTCTATGTTTAGGATAAGTTTCCTTCCTCCAAGTGTTAAAATCCATTGATGTTTGCATTGTGACCTTTATTTACCTGACAATTATTTAAACCAAACTGGATCTTCTCTACCAATCACACGTATACACTATCTCCACTATGGGCAATCTTTTTTTTTTTTTTTTTGTCAATATTTATTTGCAAACAAATGTATATACTGGTTATGGGCAGCTCACTCATAAGCCTCAGCAGGACCAATGGTATCACAAGCAAAGGTTCAGTCAGTAAAACTGTGAAGAGGTTCTCCATCTGTTGCTTGATCAGGATAGACAGAGAGATTAAAATGTATGTAGTACGTTGTGTATTCTACTATCTAAAGTGCTAGAGCTGCTGTAGATTATTCTGTTTGGGATGTGCTTTCCTCTCCTTGCATGTGACTGTGTTTGTATGTATATCTCCTTGTGAGTCTTCCTGGACCAATGTGATAGCTTGTTGAGTGTTGTGGTATAGAGGCAATACGTATGGTGCTGGGTTGCTGATTGGGGACATTTATTACATAAAGAAAAATGTGTTCTATGGAGAGGACTATAACATATATTATAATATGTTACATATCAAACATTTCTTTTTAATAAATATTTTGTTGCTGGTCTTTTTCAAAGATTTTTGAAATCTGAGACAAAACACGTGGACAAGTTTATCTGTTGAAGTGAGGAATATAATATTTTTGTTTGTATTACTTACAATACTTTGTCAAGAAATCCAGTGCATGCTACAAAGCAAGTAGACCAGACTTGAAACCGATGTGTGATGAATGAAACACAAATTCTTCCTTTTTTGCTTGTTTTGCAGCTTTGTACACGATTCTCCGTCCTTTGAGACCATCACCAGCCGGAAGCAGCCACCACACAGCCGCCTGTCCTCCCTGTCACACACAGAGACTGATCAGCATGACTCAATCACTGACGCACATGATGCCAGCCTGGATCGATCCAGCATGGATATGGATTCTACAGATGGCACAGAGAGCACACCTTCTTTTCACGAGGCCAAAGCAGTTGACTTCTCTTTTATTGATGTAAGTTGATGAGTTACATCCAGGCTGGATATATCTGTCTTTGCACAGTAATGACTGATCTTACCGTTGAGCACTCAGTGAATATTTGCATTGGCTCTTCATTTCTTCCTTTTGTAAATCACTTTTATAGTGACATTATACTGATATACTCCTTCTAGTACCATTAAATTAGAGGATGTGTGTTTTATTATCATCGAGTACATCCTAAGTGACTTACTGCGAGTTTGTTCATTTGGCAGGTGTACAGCTGATGTACTCTTTAAGCTAGAGCTAGGAAGCTGTGATAGAATACATTTGATGTCTTATGGCAGCTTACAGCAAGGGGTAATTAAGGAGAGCGGTGATGTTAACAAAGCCTATAAATTGCTACAGTACTAGAGTTTTTCGAATTGCAAAACAACTTAATGCATCAATAGCCCTGACTGGTTAGAGTCACAATTTTTTTGTTACCAAAGTGTCTTGAGGTCGCAACAACCGTGTAGATTTACAGTATTTGTAGGATAGGGACTCAAGATGAGCCAGTCTGTTTGGTTTTATCTGTAATTACAATATGTTTTTGTGAAAGGCCCAATGAACTACCTGGGTATTTGCTAGATGCTAGACTGTATTAGATATAACTTTTAAGAACATACTAGAATTTTCTATTAACTGGGTGTTTTAATGACTCTTGTTGCTGTCTTATTTATGCGTGTATTTGTGTTTTCTTTCAGCAAACTTCGGTTTTAGACTCCACAGCACTAAAGAACAGGGTGCAGCTAAGTCGGAAAAGTCAGCGCAGGGCTCCCAGCCAAACCCAGCGCAAAAGCAGACTCTTTCAGTCAAGTAGCCAGCTTGCAGTGATAGAGGACTCCGACAGTGCCTGGATGTACACAGATTCAACAGGTAGCATCTCTATATGTTTTGTACTGAAGGTCTTTTATCTCTCATGTTGTTCACCTATACCATTTTTGAATAAATCTGTGTGCTTAACTGGGGTTACTTGGAGGATTTGGTATTTTAGATTCCACTGTATACAGTTTTTTCTGCTTGCTTCTAACTTAATTATGTTGCCATTATTTCTTTTTCTTATAGAAGACAAACACGAGAAGAAAGAAGAGAGCGATGAGGAGGAAAAGCCCCAAAGGATCTCTGTTCAATCACAAAGGATGCCAATGTTCCCAGGCATGGATCCCTCTGTCTTAATGGTAATTACATCTGTTCCAATTTGTAAAATTATATTTAGTCTCAAATGAACTTGTGTTGCACAACAGGGAGAGACAGAGCCAGGTTTTCCAGGAGGCACATTACTGCATGAATTGCAGTAAGAGTAGTTTTTTGCTTATTCGTTTCATATTGAAGTATACAATGAAACATTATAAAGGCAGAATCCTTTCATATAGTTGAATGATATGGCTGGTAATAAAGCGTGTTTTTTGTGTGTGTGTCTTTGTTTTTTTTAACAGGCACAGCTCCGGAAAAGGCAAGAACCAGAAAGCAGCAGTGAAACACAACCTCAGCCTTCAAAATCGCCAAAATCCCCCCTCCCACAAGGAACTTTGGGCATAAAACTTTTGCCCACATCTACAGACAAGCAAGACAGGTTAGCTGACTCACAATGGAACATTATAGCAATGATGGGTGTAGAAAGTTTATAGGAGGTCCATGCTGTCCCAACATGTGTGACGGCATACTGTAGATTGTGTACATTCATCATGACTTACACGAGAAACTTGAGTAAAATGCACCTATATGAGTGCCTATAGAGTAGTATTGGACAGATCCATTGTAATACCTGAACTCAAGAATACACTCAAGGTCCTCTGTTTCAACAGTGCACATGTTTGTTATCAAAACTTAGAATTTATTAACTGAACTAGAATTATTTGTGTTTATTGAACAAAAAGCATGTTTACTTTTTGTTACTATTAACAACTATACAACATAATATCATAGATAAGCTTGTTTGGGCAGAGTCTTCTTCACCTCTTCCCTTTCCTATCATTGTAAAGCAATACAGAATATGTTGGCACTATATAAATGGTTATGATAATATATAAATTGTACATACAATTTACCATTTTTATATGTCCCAAAATATTGTGTCGTGGAAAAATGTCTCCTCAAATTCCTGACTTGCTGAATAATATTGAAAGAGTGTTTATAATATGGTCTTCATGGTCTTCCAGCACTGTTCCTTTGCACGCCCATGATAATGCCAGGAGCTGGGTCATGACGTCACTCCGGTCCCAGCACCACTAAACTGTATTTAGGGAACAGTACTGGAAGAGCATGATTACACAAGTGGCTAAGGCTGATGGGAGTCAGTGTTCCCACTTTGACTCGCTCCTCTCCTTCATCCTCCCGCGCGGCTCTCTGTGATTGCTAGGAGAAGTGACCGGGGCAGTCACTTCCTCCCAGCGTCTGACATCATAAAAGGGGCCCAGTCACGCTGTTAAAGCGCCGCAGCGCTGACCGGGCCCCCTGGAAAAGAATTTCCACTAACAGAATGGGCCCCTGTATGCGCAGTTATACCGCACGCTCAGGGGCCGCGTGACTTAGCTGGCGGGCACCTTGGTCGCAGCTGCGAACCCTGCGACCGCGGTAGTTCCGCCACAGTCTCTGTGTCTTTAGTGGTCCTTTAAGTATAAAAATGCTCATGGATATTTTGCAGCAAATCTAGCGTTTTGGATTTTTATCCATCCCTAATTGTGAGGAAGGCAGCACTTTTAGGACATCAGTGAACCTCATTATGGAAGTTTTACTGTCAAATCCCAACTTCAAGCCTTGTTATTCAAAGGATTATGCATACATATGTCAGTCTTCTTACTCTGAGGCTTTTGTGTTACAGAGGGGGAGAAGAATCTCCCCAGTGGTTAAAAGAACTGAAATCAAAGAAGAGACAGAGTCAGTATGAGAATCATACTTAACAGGTAAACATCCATTGTTTGTTACCACAGTTCGTTCCAACGACGTTTCTGTACTTGGGCAGAAGTGGGATAGTGGGCAACACTCGTCCCTCTGCATGCAACCATTAAATATTCATATTCAAAAAAAGTACTACATAAATACAGTATAAAATATGCTTCCCTCCTTCCACCTGTATATCTATTCTTTGCATTAAAGGTTATGCTGATAACATGACATATATGTTGAGAATTAAGTGACAGGAGAGACTTTGCCCAATAGTTTCTTCAAAGCAAGAGTTCACTTTAGTCGCTGTGATTATTTATCTAGCGAGTGTGTCAAGGAATATAGGAATGTAAAATCTCACCTTTCTCCTTTCAGAGTCCAATATGTAGGAGGGTAGTGTGCATTACATTGGAAGGTATTTCCAAGCAGGGTCCACAGTTTTGGTGAAGGTTAGTTAGTTGTAGAAGGGTCAGGGCTAGTTTTTACATCATTCTTGGGTCAGGAGTGATTCCTGACCTGATTTTGTTAAAACCCCATTTCAGATTCCCGGCCCCTCCTTGTCCCCTTAAATACGGTTAGAACTTACCTGTGTTTTGCAGCGCTGCGCGGACCTGCCGTTACTGGCTTAACTCACGCCCCCCCCTCCTTGACTCAGATCATTAGAATGGACTATCTCGGCCAATCCAATGCTTTCCCATAGGAAAGCAGTGGGAGGCTATTGCACTTGAATGGCAAAATCTTCTCATATCCTAGCTATAAGATAAGGCCAGGGACTAATGAAAGTATTTAGAAAAATGGGCAGACTAGATGGTCCAAATGGTTCTTATCTGCCATCACATTCTATGTTAATGCATCTCTATGGGGAAAGTTCAGTGCCTCTATGCCCAGCGTGGAGATGCTGAACGTCTGTGCAGCACTGACTCGGGAAGCACCGCTAGTGGCTGTCTGAGTGAGGGAGCAATGTAAACACTTCTGAAAAGTCAGTGTTGACATGAAAATACCTGCAGGGATAGGGAGTAGACATCAGAACAACTACATTAAGCTATAGTTCTTCAGGTGACTATATTGTCCCTATAAGTGCAAAACCACTGTGATACACCGAATTTGTAAGCTATTCCAAAAACACGCCAAGCACAAAGTTTGCTTGCAGGGGAGGTTCAAAATGTCAGACTGAACAGCATTAAATAAACATATTTGAAAATCATTCTATAACTGTTTTCTTTCAAGCACTAAATTACATTCCTTTATTTCAGATCCAGCATTCAACTAGAAGTGGGCACAGCAGTTTTAACATAAGCCTTAATCCACCATCCCTACAGACATACTCCTGTCTGCTGTTTTGCTTGATCTCACTTGCAATGTGTTCGGTGCCTTCCCATTTTCGCGGAAAAAGCTGCTTACTACTTATACAGATTCAAAAAAAGTTTGTATTTTATTGGAGAAGAGCCTTCCCATTTTTGTGGAAAAAGCTGCTTATTACTTATACAGATCTGAAAAAAGTAGAATTTTATTGGAGAAGAGAAAAAGTCACTTTAGAACTTTGAAGATATAAAAACGATATCTACTTGAAATGGAACACTTTAAAAGCCAAAGGTCACAACACTGATGACCTTTTGACGTGGAAGGACTTTGGACAGTGACCACAGACCTGTAAATGGAATGAATGTGTCATTATGATATGTGTTATGGAAGCTTGAAAGAACAGGGGGAGAAAGTGACCTTTTTTTACTTGTTTCTAAAAAATTTCAATTTCACAAAATGAATATATCTTTTTTTTTTTTTTTTTTTTTTTTTAAGCTTAGAATATTGTAATTCACTATTGCAATGATTCCCCACACCCCATTTCCAGAGTATATAAATATAGATATATATATATATATAAAAGAACAAAATGTTTACTGCCAATAACAACAACAAAAAAAGCTTGACTACTTTTTGTAAGATAATTAAAAAAAAAAATCATTGGTATAATATTGTGAACACATTGTATTTTTGTTTTCCTTATGCATTAAGTATGGGTTCTGTACATCATTGCTTTAAAAGCATGTTTTACATAATTAACCTATTCACCTCTGATTTTTTTATTTATTTTTTAACTCTGGCTTTCACATTTTTTTTCTGGTGAGCAGTGCTTAGAACAATTATTATTTGGCTGGTTATAGATATTGATCTGTAATTTTGCGTATATTTAACCATGCTGATTTGATAAGTTGATTATGTAAAACAATTTAAGAAAGTTGTAATTTCAACCTGCTCTGTATACGTGATTTCATACAATTGAACTCTCCTTTGAAAGCATTGAACCATGACTCTGTATATTGCAGAACAGTATGGTGTAAAGATGGCAATTGTCCTATGTTTCTTCATATTCCATCAGAATCTCCTTGCCTTCATTCAGTACAAAAAAATAGGCAAGCAATGCATTCTCCTGCAGAATCCATACCATAAATATTTACTTTTTTACTTAATCCAGGTATTACTTTTGCAAAAGAGTATTTTTCTTGACTACATTTTCAACATCAGAACAATGTAATTACAAATAATCAGGTCCAATATTATACCTACAATTATTTTCAGTTTTGAAAAACCCCGTTTGTTCTTTTTGAAATGATATTATCGAGGTATCTTGAATCCAGCTCTGATGTGAATTGTAGTTGTGATGGCCTATTCTTGCCATGATCAGCGCAATTAAAAAAAAAAAAACTAAAACAAAAAGCAAATAAACAAATGTAGCTGATAGGCATAATTCAGACTACCACCCAAAGAATACATTTCACATATATTTATATTGGGGTTTGTGACTAAGAATTTCAACTTTCCAAATGATATTTATAACCATTTAGGCTAAGTCAATCTATCCCTTGTCTTATATTGCTCAGAGCACTGAATGTATCATGATAATGTATAACGATGATCTAATAACAATTTTCAGACTTGTTATAGCAACTACTGTCACATTATAGGCATACTATAGATTAATCGAGTAGGGGCCAAATATTTCTACATACCCAACCTGTACCTAAAGATGGGAGACCTAATTAATAACTGCCGTAATGAAGTAATACTTTAATAATAAAAAAAAATATTATGTTTTTTACATGATTGGCAGTGTTTAACCCCTTAAGGACCAAACTTCTGGAATAAAATGGAATCATGACATGTCACACATGTCATGTGTCCTTAAGGGGTTAAGCAATTAAAATGAGTTACTCCTTGACATTATTCCTTGCAGCTTCCCAGAACTTGATGGGACATCAAAGTTCTTTGTTTAGTAGAAAGAGAACTATACTAGATTACTTCCAGACAGTCCTGGGTGAGGTTGGTTCCCTGGGTTCCCATTTCTGTAACAGTGAGAGAATAACTCTAACACAATAACGAAGATGCCATGCGCAGTGTGCTCTCTGGATTTTGAGCCCTGGGTCAAGTACTTCAACAGTACTTTGATCAAGTACAGATATTTAGTCAGGTGGGACTGACATCCTTGCTACCATTCCTGTCATGGCCCACCCACCAATTTGGACCTGCCTCTACCCCAAAGTATG
The DNA here is from genome assembly GCF_036172605.1 of Pelobates fuscus. Classification (NCBI taxonomy): domain Eukaryota; kingdom Metazoa; phylum Chordata; class Amphibia; order Anura; family Pelobatidae; genus Pelobates; species Pelobates fuscus. The sequence goes on along the minus strand of NC_086321.1, from coordinate 168,600,528 downwards.
TATTGTATTGACTGCTAGTTCCAACTACTCTTATTCATATACCTCTTAACTTAACGCAGCAAGTTTAATATTATAGCATCATCAGCATGCAATATTTATGCGGATACATTATGCTCTGTTTCCCACTGGATGCATTACATTGGCCTGTCTCCTAAATGTGTGCCTAATTATGTACAGTAATATAATGAGCAATGCAATCAGTGGCATATGTGTCACTAGAATTGGAAGACAAACTGTTTATGGATAACAAGCTAAATATCCCTTTTAGAACCCATTATATGCTGGGAGCTGCAGAAAACCAGCATCTATAGCACCACCCTTTTGTATGGCTGTGAAAGGGTTAAAACATTTATTTGGACTCTATATCGTTTTGTACTGGGAGTGATTGTACATTAAGGTAATTCATGTGTTTTTTTTTTTTTATTGGTTTGATCATTTTAAATATATTTGTTACCACCTATGCCTTTATAAAGAAACAAAGAAAAAAAAAAAGTATTCCATAAGCAAATGTACTTTAACAACCTGGGTAAATATATATCTACTCTACAGAGATACATATATATTTTTAAATTACTCTGCAAGTAACAGGTCACCAACCTAGATTTCCAGATAGAGATGTTATTATTTTCTGTTTCTAGAAGCACATCGCAGAGAGATGAGTGGGTTAATATGCAGGGAGCAGGGTAATAATGGTGTATAAGTGAAATTCTAGCAGCTCTCCCAATATTAACCTTCGAGCACAGAAGAAAAAAAATCTGTATATACTCCCAGAATTCTTTGCACTTACTGTCATACTACTGTATCAGCAGGAGAACTTAAGGACTCTATTTTATAATTGTCAGACACCTGCTGCAGATTGTATTGTTTGTCACCCTGACAGAAAACTTTATTTCAGTAGCTAAACACGTATGTATGTATGTGTGTATATATGTGTATGTGTGTATATATACATATATGTATACACTGACAAAGATGGCTTTGCAATAAAACTGGTTTTGAATACACATACCACAATAAATCTGTTTCCTTATTATGCATGCATCACATCGTTGTATTCCGTGTGCACAGACTTCTGTTGTATTCACCTCTGTTAAATTTGGTACCATATGTAGCATCTGTATCTCTACATGAGCACAATGAAAAACAGTTACAAGTAGAAAACACAAGAAATTGCACTCAAGTATTGGCATAAAAAGACTTCCCATTTGTTATCACATCATCTTTTTCCTGCTCTCCGTGGTAGGCAGAGTCCGTGTGAACAGGCCAAGATTGTCCGTTATTCACTGGGAGAATTCAAAGTGAATTTTACGTTTAAGACTTATATAGTTAAACTGGAAATATTATTTAAGTCACTTATGATTCCAGTTTGGCTTTTGATTTAACATTTGAAATTCACTTGGGATTCTCATTTTAGTGAATAACCCTGTTTGTTACTCAAGATACTCCAGCAAACTGTTCAGTCTCTCTTTCTCTGATAAGCAAGAGCACGGTTTATTCTAAAGTACCCCACTTTAATGTACCGTGGGGGCAGTTGGATCCAACTTATAAGCATGGCAATTACACCACCTTTCTTTGGATACATAAATAATCATTCAGTTTAAGTATGGTAGAATAAGGCCAACAAAGATAAAATATTGAATATTATGCCATTCATAGTCCCAAGAGAAAATGGGATGCAATGTGTATGACTCTTAAGAACTATGTATTCCATCTTTTTTCATACCACCAAAGACTGAACTCTAATAGCAGAAAATAAAGGTTTAATTAGAACACCTATGTAATATGGAAAATGACTATTCTATTAGTAATGGTAAACTTACCTGTGGTCATAGAATGGAGCCTTGGCTGGGGCATTGGATCCCTCCTTAGGTAGGAAGAAATGTTGATGTATGCTATACCACCCATTAGCATACTCTAGTAGCAATTAATGTAAAATGTTCAGTACTGCAAAAGTAGAAACCAAGCACCACCCATTTACCTAACTTTGACCTCTCTGATATTTTCTTTGCCTTTCTTCGGTTTCACAAACACATATCAGGAGATGCACATGAAAATATTGCATCATGACCTTGTGCAGAGGTGAGAAAGATGAGATGGTGATATTGGGCACCCTGCCATCACATTTTTTAAATCTCATAAATGTATTTACATGTTCTTGGCTACTGCCTGGCTAATATCCATGTCAGAATCACCTTTGACAGGAATAGGCAACTTTCGGCACTCCAGCTGTTGACTATATCCCCCATGATGTTATTACACCCATAATGCTGGCAAAGCATCATGGGAGGTGTAGTCCAAAACATCTCGAGTGTGGAATGTTGCCTATGCCTGACCTATGGATTAAACTCCACCCAGGAATATTCAATATAAAATTAAGGACTACAGAAAAACAAAGTGCAATATACAGTGGTGCTTATAAAGTGCAGCCGATCCCTCCAGTGGAATCAATGTCTGAATTTCACCCAATAAGTACATATATAACAACAACAAAAAAGTGTATTAGTGTATCACAATCGGCATAAAGTGTAAATCACGAATATAGCTTCTTTCAAATGGCAACTGGAAGAAATAAACTTCATAAAGAGTAGTAATGCACTTGATAAATATTTTATCACATCCCACTCACATTTTATAGAGCCTGTATACTATTTCCTCAGGTATAACAGCTTGAGAGTAGTGATGGTGTTTTTAAATTAAGATCTTGTCCATGAATCCTCTCAAATGACATAAAGATAGAAAAGCGCCAAATTAAAGTGAAGCATATAATTTATTCACATAAAAACATATCAAATTTTACATTAAGGCTGTTAGCCCAAAAGTTCTGTCAAACAATGCATTTCGACCCTTCCTAGGTCTTCCTCAGGTGTAAGGAAAGGAATCTTCACCTAAACAGCAGTCATGTACCAAAGTCAACCAAAAGTAGGGGAGAGAAACTTTGATGCTCATATGGATGTTGGCCAGGAAAAGAAAATTAAGTATTGAAAACATTTTCTAGATTCCTATCTAATCTATGTCAGCATCACCTATGGGATCTACAAAATTTACATGGGTGGGAAATAAAAAAGAGAACAAACCGTAATAACTATTAAAAATAAATAAAACTACATTTATTGATGAGATACAGTTGAATGCAAGACACTTTTACCAAAGGAGGAAGTGGAAGAGAAGGCAACATCCCTTGTAGAGTAAGCCTTGACACCTACTGGAATAGGTTTTCCAGTGGCCTTGTGAATAGCATATGTAATCCACCTACAGATAGACTGAATTTGCCATGCCTTTGCGAAGTCCAAAATGAATGATGAATAGCCTATTTGTTTTCCTAAAGTCTTTATCTTCTATCCAGATAAATATAAAGTGCTCTTGTCACATCTAGGGTATGTCACAAAATATCTTCATCAGAAGATTGGTCTGGAGAAAAGGAAGGCAACACAATATCTTGAGTGATATGGAACTTGGCAACAACTTTCGATAGACTTTTACCAGAACTGGGTGAAGTATTGCAATATCTGCAACAAATTGGGTGAATAGAATATCAGAGGATAGAGCCTGGATTTCAGAGGCCCTAAAACTAGAGATAATGAAAATAATTTCAGAGTTAGAGCACACAGAGATGAATACTCCGGAGGTTAAAATGGGGAGATAGGCTTTGTAACCCTGTAGGTAGTGACCAGGCTGCAACAATGTTCTTAATAGGAGGCCTTGTGACAATAGGTTATTTTTGACAGGAATCTCCCAAAGACCTTCCTGTGACTATCAGAGAAGAAACAGAAAACAAGGTCACCTGGGTCAGAATTGAAGAATGGCTATTACTTCTCTTACACCCTCCTTCCTGATCTTCTTTACCGATCTCGGTCTAATTCTGGGTTAAGGCAGTTGAGTAGATGTATGAAACGTGTTTGTTTGCATAGGTGGCTATGATGTAGATTAATTTAGAAATAAACAAATATGTTTAAATGTCTATCTGTTCCTGTCCAAATCTGAGATGATTAAATTGCGTATACGCAGAAGTAAGTTCACACTGACACATGGAGTTCAGGTTAAAAGCACTTCGAGAAAATTTAATGGCATCTGGTTAAAAGCAGGCTTGCAAGCTCTTTTAAAGGCAAAATTACATCATTGTAAAATCAAGATAAAAAGTAAGAAAACATTGTCAATTGGCTAAAGGTGTAAAGTGGTCAGTCAAATGCCCTCCTTGTTGGGAGTTACGTCTTATGTCATAACTGACGTCATAAAGTTCTCCTCCAGATTTCAGCGCCATCTTTGCTAGCACGAGGGAGCTTTCTCGATGGGAGGGGGGCTTGGCAGTTTTCCATAAGGAGTGACTGGTACCTTAGTCTTTTCAAGGTTAGCATCTCGAGGCTTCTTTAGCAATTATACACTCTATCAAGACTATCTGCTACAGAGTTTCATTTAATCAGAAGATTCTAGCACTTTCTGCTGACATGCTGTTTCTACGAACAAAGGAATCTTGTAAAGTTTAAACTATGAGGCCTGAGAGCTGAATATGAGAATATAGTATTAAAGGGGCCCAGTAAGGATTATATAGTTTATAAGGGGCCTATTAATGGTTATAGGTTATAAGGGGTCTAATAATTCTACAACAGTCCCCCCTATAGAGTGTTAATTGCTAAAAGAAGATAAACTTTATTTGTTAATATCAGAAGATTTGTTAGCCCAAAGACACATAAAACCCCATGTCCGCTACTTTGGTGTTAGTGCAAAGTGCAATTCTGTCCCTTTCCTGTCCCTAATAGACTACAGCTCATCCGTCAATACGGACAGGAACTTTCTTCACTTCGCTGGTATCCCGCAGTGGCTTGTCCACCACATCTCCGCACGGCAGTCTATCCATAAAGACGGACGCTGTCCCTAAGCTGGTTCCCTACCTAAAACTCTTGCACTTTGTCGTCATAGGGTAGAGATTGTAGCGGAATGCAGGGCGATGTGAGATCTTGATCTTGATCACCAATTTCCAGATGAGTAAAGGTTGGTGTCGTTTGGTCTACAGTCTTCTGTAGGAATTTTCTGAGGCATGGGAGGACACAACAAGCGAGAACAAAAAGAGAAATTAGTAGAGCCATACCAATATGAACTAATGCTTTTTTCCAACCAGTCATCCAACCAAACCATTTTTCCCAGGGATTTGTCACCCCAGAATCCTTTTTCAACTCTTCTGAGAGTTTATTTAATTTTTCTATGGCCAAAGTGACCTTACCATTAGGGCCTGTGTTTTCTGGAATGTAAGTGCAACAAGTCATGGTGTCGGGTAGTATTTTACATACACCCCCCTTCTCGGCTAGAATCATGTCTAAGGCCAGTCTGTTCTGAAAGGTCATCTGGGGTGTGGCTTGTAGTTGTTTGGCTAAACCCTGGAGGGCATCCCTGGTATAATTAACAAAGCGCTGTTGGTTATAATAGATATAATTTATCCAGTTAAGGTTCTTATTGGCAGTGACTATAGTGAACAGTGATTCAAACCCCACTGCAACTTCATCTCTAGCTTTAAATTCATTAGGTACCCCCCTAGGTACCCCAATGGCATCTATGTAAACATGTGGGTCAAAACTGCCTTTTACTGGGGTTTCACGTTTGACTCTGGTTGATGTGTGTGTTGGATCATGAGTGTTAGGATGATTATCAGAAATAATGTGGATGGGCATGATGACTTTAACTAGGGTACATTCTCCCCACCACTCAGACTCCAGTCTAGATCTTAATTGTAAATCCCCACACAACCAGTAAATATCTCCTAGTGATCTAGTATGGTGTTGTAACAGGTGCACAGGAACAGTTCTGTAAGTGGCACAATAACCTTTGGAAAAGTTACCCATGAATTTACCGATCCCATCATACATGGTGTAGCAAGTGTAATTACCTTTATAGATTGTAATTCCATCTGGGGGTTTAACACCTCCTACTAGGATAGGGTACTCTGCTGTCCATGCTTCGCAGAGGGACCTGTTAAAATCATAGCGGTAGGCAAAAAAACTCAAGAAACACTCTTCCATTTCTAAAGGGAGGATTAGAGGAACGGTGCCAAGATGAGGTCGGGCACCACCACACACATAACATGCGGTTCTATTATGTTTGTTAGCATTATATCTCATCCACTCTAACCACAAATTAATGTCATTAAATCCAGTTTCAGCGGCCATGGTATCTTCAAAAGTAGGGTTAGCAATGGCCATCATGTCTCTAAAGGACTGGATATGTGGTTTCAGCGGATTTGGGACCATATGTACAGCTCCTTGCCACTCTGGAGAGTGACACATATCATTGAGGTAGAAATCTCCTAGTTTATTATATAGGAACCTCTTCTCCAGTACATTCCCATTACATATTGGCCAGCATCCTCTGGGCCAGGATGTTGAATATTTAACATTAACTTCATAGGTGTACTTCCTCCAGGCTTTCTTAAAGTCATTCTTTGGAGGAGGGATCTGCCATGATCATCTACTTTTGATAAAGCACTTTCTGGTTTGTAACCCCAGGCAGGCCCGGTATTCCATCCCGCCGCCCCCCAATGGTTACAATCGTGCCCCCACTGTTCGTCAACTACACAAATGTAGGAGTCTTTTGCTTGTGGTATATCTTTATAAATGGCTTGAATCTGTGATTTAGGGAATGGGCAATCTACAATATCACAGTAATCAAAAGTAAAGGTGGCTACACGGGTACATGATGAGTTATACCAGAAGGTGTACCCACTAGCGTCTCTGGTAATGGCCACCTGCTGGGCTTTAAGGAGGCCAATCAAGGGGATTAGGTACCAGAAGTACATGGTTGTGTGGAATTAGCTTCCTCTGGAGCGGGTGTCTTTTTGCGGTGAGAGGCGTGAATCCAATGTGGCCTACCAGCCAGCTTGACAGAGATAGCGGTGATCAGGAGAACTTGGAATGGTTCCTCAAATCTTGGTTCCAGAGTGTGTTTTCGCACAAATTTCTTGACTAGGACCCAATCACCGGGTAGCAGACTGTGGTTGCCTGTGTCAGAATCAGGATCACTACTCTGTGGGTGGTAAGGGGTGTGGAAAGCAAGAGTCACTCCTAGAGCAGTCCAAACTTCTTTGGCAACTGATGCTGTGAAGGCCAGACCTTGGTCACTTTCAATGATTTCCGGCAATCCAAATCTACACACAATTTCTGTAAGTAGACGTTGTGCTGTTGTTTTGGCGGTCATGTTAGTCACTGGGTAGGCTTCTGGCCAGCCTGAGAACATGTCCACTATCACTAGTGCATATTCATAATTGCCGCTCTTTGGCATCTGGATATGATCTATCTGGATTCTTTGGAATGGATACATGGGCTTAGCCAGGTGCTTCGAGGGGACTTTAGCTGTTTTCCCAGGATTACATTCAGCACAGATGACACACGCTTTGCAGTAGTTATTGATCAGCGTGGTAATTCCAGGAGCTTCATAGTACTTCTGTACGAGAGCATTCATCAGATCTTTTGATAAGTGTGCAGGGCCATGCGCCCATTGAACAACTGCTGGGTACAAACTTTTAGGGAGACAGAATCTGAGGTTGTTGTAATACACTCCATCTTTTAGAACAGCCCCTTTCTGTTTCCATTTCTGTTTTTCCTCAGGGGCTACTGCAGCCTGTTGTTCTCGTAAGATCTTTAGGTCGGTTGGAAGAGTCTGCAGAGTGAATATTGGAGTTTCTTCTTTTCTTGGAATTTCTTCATTTCTTGGAATTTCTTCATTTCTTGGAGTTTCTTCATTTCTTGGAGTTTCTTCATTTCTTGGAATTTCTTTGTTTCTTGGAATTTCTTCATTTCTTGGAGTTTCTTCTTTTCTTGGAGTTTCTTCTTTTCCGGACACTCTTCTTTCCACTTCCTGTGGTCCTCTTGCAGCTTGTTTTGCGGCTTGATCAGCTAGATGGTTGCCCTTTGCTTCATCTGAGTCCAACTTCCCATGTGCTTTTATCTTCAAAACAGCCACTTCTTCTGGAAGTAGGAGGGCATCCATCAGCTCCTTGATCGCAAAACTGTGCTTGACTGGTGTACCGGCAGTAGTAAGAAATCCTCTTGTTTTCCAAATCACTCCGAAGTCATGAGCCACGCCCAGTGCATATCTTGAGTCTGTGTAGATATTGGCGCGCTTTCCTTCAGAAATCTTGCATGCTGAAGTTAGAGCTTGTAATTCAGCTTCTTGTGCAGACTTTGTTGATGGTAGTTATGATGACTCAATAATTTCATCTGTTGTGGTGACGGCATATCCTGTATGATATTTTCCTTCTTCATCAGCATACCTGGAGCCGTCCACAAACAGGGTGATGTCAGGATCTGTTAGTGGATCCTCATGCACGGTTGGTAGGTGTGTTGTTTCCATTTTCATCTGTTCAAAGCAGTCATGGGGGGTTTCTGGATCATGGTCATGCTGTATGATCAGGTCTTCAAATTCTTCTTCCAGAAAGTAACGTGGCCATGCTCTTACAGGTTCACGTTCAGTTGATGCATACTTGGCAACACCTATTTCTTGAAGTTGTGAATCATTCATGGTGGCCCATAATTTTGCCATGGGCCCAAGATCACCCCATGACTTAGTCTTTGACTTGGTTACAGGGACATGTGGAATGGCTGTGTCCCAATGATGGTACAGATGTTTAAGTTCATGTGGCAGTTGGACTAAGGTCATGCTGTTACCTTCAGTATCATAGTAGAAGTCCTGTAAGGTGAGTGTTATCTCAACCAACTGGAAAAGTTCATCCTCATAGCGAGGTTCAGGGTTGATGGTTGGTTTGTACCACATGGTGCAAAAAGCATATTCAGGCCCGTCACAGGGAGGTAAATTGGGGAGCAGTTTTGCCAGGGTGTGTGTAAGGAGTAGGACATATCCTTCATCCATGATGAATCCATAATAGGTACCCCCCTCAGGGAGTGGCAGAAGAGTGGACGGGTTTAGAACCTGGCATCTTTGGAGGGTGACGTTGTCAGGCAGTAGAAGACGACACTGGAGTCGAAGGTGTCTGGCAGCTGTGACATGTTTGATTTGGACTTGGTTGATTATTGCAGAAATGTCATGAGGTGCCAAAACAGTAAGAGGGTGACCAAGAACTAGGTCCCCAGTACAGTCAATAAGTTCTTGAGCTGCGAAGACAGCACGAAGGCAGGAAGGGGTGCCTCTGGCTACGATATCCAGTTGACAGGAGAAGAATCCAATAGGCCTCTGACGTCCGCCAGGACCATGTGGTTGAGTGAGGACGCCTGTAGCATGGCCTTGTCTTTCAGACACAAACAATTTGAAAGGCTTGTCATAATTTGGTAGGCCAAGAGCAGGGGCAGAGGCAATTGCTCGCTGAAGAGCAATTGAAAGTTGTCAAGTGCCTCTGGTGACAGGCAGAAGGGGTCTGATTTGAGAGCGTCATACAAGGGTTGCATGAGCAGAGAGGCCTCAGGGATCTAGGCTCTGCAGTATGAGATGAGGCCTAGAAAAGCATGTAGGGATTTTGTGCTCTTTGGAGGTAGAATGGCCAACACTGCTCTGACACGGTCACGTGTGAGGTGTCTGGTGCCATGTGACAGGCAGTGGCCTAGGAGGATCACAGTAGGCTGGCAGAATTGAAGTTTGATGAGAGACGCTTTACATCCTTGATCTGCAAGATAACAGAGGAGATCCAGAGAGCATTTTTCTATTGTGGGAACATCATCTCCACAAAGGAGCAAGTCATCTACATATTGGAGTAGGACAACCTCTGGATGGTCAGACTGCCAGGGGTCAAGGATGATACTCATTGCTTTTGCAAACTGGCTTGGGGAATTCTGTGCCCCTTGGGGCATAACAGTCCATGTATATTGTTGTTTTTCATGTGTGAAGGCAAACAGGTATTGACAGCTTTGTTCCAGCGGAACACTGAAGAATGCATTGGCTAGGTCAATCACTGTGAAGTATTTGGCAGAAGGTGGAACGCCAGAGAGGAGTGTGTGCGGATTTGGCACAATTGGGGTGTCCAGGACTGTTGCCACATTTACTGCTCTGAGGTCCTGGACCATTCGGTATTTCTCCGGTTCACCCTTGGGTGTCTTCTTTTTCACAGGAAATAAAGGAGTATTACATGGAGATTCACATTTAACAAGAGCCCCCTTTTTCAAGTAATGCCTGGACTTGTTTGGAAATGGCTGCCGCCTGGGCAGGTTTCAATGGGTATTGGGACTTTCTTGGTAGCTTTGCCCCTGGGATAAGCTTGACCATCACTGGTGGGACTTTCAGATGGCCTATGTCCTCTGGGCCTGAGGACCACAAAGTCTTGGGGACACTGTTCATTAGAGATTCGGGGAAATTGTCTCTCATGCCTTCTGCATAGCCCTGTGGAGGCTCTAGATGAAGCATCAGGGGTAAGGAACACAAGGCTGAAATATCTGAGTCAGAGAGTGCTGAAGATAATTCCACTTGGCCATCAGGTGTGAAAGTGATTGATGCCTGTAGGCGGGAAAGTACATCAGCACCTAACAGGTTAATGGGACATGTGGATGACACCACAAAACGGGCAAGCAGACTAGGGCAGCTGCCAACCCGCAAAGGAGTAGTTAATGGGCTTTGTCTTGGAAGACCATCCACTCCCACACAGGAGACATCAATATTGGACAAAAAGGAAGAATCAGGCAGGTCTTGTTCTCGCAGAACACTTCGGGCTGCACCTGTATCAACAAGGAATGTGGTGGGGTGGCCTTCAATGGGTAAAGTTACAGTGGCTAATGGCCCCCCTTGTTCCCCTGCAGATACTGCCATAACAGGGGTTAATGATACAGGCTTGCCAATATCCTAGTCTTCTTGGGCTGAATCAGGTGAAGGAGGTGCCGGGGCCTTAGTGGTAGATTTGGGCCTGTTAGATCTTTGGGGTTTAAGGGGTGCAGGACAGTCACTCCTCCGGCTGGGGCCGCCGGTGTACTAAGGGTTAGTGGAAGGAGATCATTCGGAAGGACCGGCATAAAAGGTGCTGTGGTACTGGGGGACGCCATATTGGAGGCGTGGAAGGAAGTGAGGAAGTGGCGGCCATGTTGGATGTGGGCAGGAGGTGTGGGCATGGTAAGGGCAGAAGGGCCAACCTCCTTTTGTACTAGGAGCCATTTTCTTTTAGGGTGTTTCAACTTTACACTATATCATAGCTAATAAAATAAATCAGAGAAGCAACATTCTGGAATACTAAACTATAAACAAACCTGGCAGGTTAAATAAGACAGTTGAATACAATATGTATCTGCCAGCCATTAATCACTTTTCCTCTTCACAATCTAACTTGGCTACTTCGCATGTTCCCTCTATCCATATTGCATAGTATTGCAACAAATCACACTTGCCCTTACATTTTTAACTCGTCCAAATAATTCTCTATTCCTGCATCAGATTCACTTTCCTAACCTTCGTAATCAACACTGAGCTACATCCCCGACTCCCTATCTTATACACCAGTCTTGGAGAAAATACTTTGCACCGCGAAAGGAAATACAGCCTCAGAAAGGTGGAATGTATTCTTGTGAGCTAGTCTCCCACACGATCCTCACTGCCTTATCACAAAACACAAAATATATATATATATAAAGCGCTACGGAATCTGTTGGCGTCATATAAATGGCAACAACAATAACAATATACAAACCCTAGAAACCTCTTATACGACACATCACTACTTAACCATCCTATCAACTTCTATTAAAATAACAAAATACACAATTAGAATATTTTCTAGCAAAAATTCCATTGCTAAGTCTTATCAGTAGTTTCTGAATAACTTTCACTGAAGAAACAAATCATGCCTCCCCCCCCTCTCTCCCCCCTCGCGTCTCACAGAAGGCAAGGAGGGAGGGGTGAGGAGAGAGCCAGCATGAATTTATTTAACCATGTCAGCGCTGGAAGGACAGTTACGTTACAATTATTGCGAGCAAAAAGACACAAAAATCAATCTCCTTCCTCAACCCAACCTTCCTGCTGAATAACTCTTGCTACTCTTCTCTGTCAGTAATCTGCGCCAGCTCTCTGGCTGTAATCTACCACATGAAGGTACAGCAATTCCACACACTTTAGCAATCTTATCAACCTTTTTAACCATCTCTTCCCCTTCTCTATCCTCTACCAAATCACACGCGAACCACCCCTTACTGGGTTTACCTAATTTCTGTCCCATACCCTCTATATAAGGCGTCCCAGATACAGAGAGAGAGAGAGAGAGAGAGAGAGAGAAACAGGAGGGGAAAGTGTAAATAGTACAGAGAGTAAGATAAAAGTAAACACAGGAATCTGTGTGACAGACAATTAAGACAACATTTCAAGTAAAATACAGTGCATGCATCACAGTTCAAATAAGTTCAAACAGGGTTAACAAAAATCCCTTTCCTTACACGTGTGGCAAAAGCCACCTAACTCAATCCCGTAGTACACCTGCAGACCCACCCGCAAGTACCACTACCACGTGGTGATGGAAACAGCAATACCAGCCTGAATCCACCTGCCACAAAAGTTAAACTGGAACACTCAGCGTCAGCGCTCGAGGCTGCAGTGTTCCACCTCTCTGCACACAACAAGCAGAGTAAAGTGATGTCCAATGAGGCTAGCAGTCAAAGTGACACTTATGGGAAACCCCCAGGAGGCAGTGAGTCTACACCCCTCCACAGATTTCCCCTCTCTTTTTCCTTACTGCCGTAGCTACTCGGCACCTAAAAGAGGAAAACAGGCAAACAGAAGATCCCCAGGAAAACTTCCACAGATCCACCCCCCTTTTTCCCTACAGCCACAGCCACGTGGCTCCTAAAAGGAGTAAACAGGCAACAGAGGACCCCCAGGCAAACTACCACAGGTCCACCCCCCCTTCATCCCAAAAGGGGTACACAGATAAACACTCTACCCGGGCACTTAAGCTAAAGACAGACCAATACAAACACACCCAGGCAACAGATAGACTAAATGCAGGTAAACAAGTGAGTAACAAGACACCGGGCAAGATATTACCTGTCTTTGATGTCCTCCCGGTAGCAGTCACAGACACTGGGACGGGTCAATCAAAGGGGCTGGAACATACCGGCTAGGCTCTGCAGAAGTCTCTACCGTGTACAGGGAGGTGATCAGTCTCCTTTCCTTCCCCCAGGATTCCCCCGTCCAACAGCATCTTCCTTAGGACGGCTTACCGGCCAGAGGCCATAGCCCGGTGCCCCACGGTCTGGGCGCCAAATTGATGTAGATTAATTTAGAAATAAACAAATATGTTTAAATGTCTATCTGTTCCTGTCCAAATCTGAGATGATTAAATTGCGTATACGCAGAAGTAAGTTCACACTGACACATGGAGTTCAGGTTAAAAGCACTTCGAGAAAATATAATGGCATCTGGTTAAAAGCAGGCTTGCAAGCTCTTTTAAAGGCAACATTATATCATTGTAAAATCAAGATAAAAAGTAAGAAAACATTGTCAATTGGCTAAAGGTGTAAAGTGGTCAGTCAAATGCCCTCCTTGTTGGGAGTTCCGTCTTATGTCATAACTGACGTCATAAAGTTCTCCTCCAGATTTCAGCGCCATCTTTGCTAGCACGAGGGAGCTTTCTCGATGGGAGGGGGGCTTGGCAGTTTTCCATAAGGAGTGACTGGTACCTTAGTCTTTTCAAGGTTAGCATCTCGAGGCTTCTTTAGCAATTATACACTCTATCAAGACTATCTGCTACAGAGTTTCATTTAATCAGAAGATTCTAGCACTTTCTGCTGACATGCTGTTTCTACGAACAAAGGAATCTTGTAAAGTTTAAACTATGAGGCCTGAGAGCTGAATATGAGAATATAGTATTAAAGGGGCCCAGTAAGGATTATATAGTTTATAAGGGGCCTATTAATGGTTATAGGTTATAAGGGGTCTAATAATTCTACAACAGCTATAAGATCTATTCCTGGCTTTCCCCATCTGTAGTATATCAACAAATATCTGGAACTATCTTACATTTCGACTTTGTTGTATTTCCCTGGCAAATGAATAACTGAAAGAACCACCAGATTTCTTTGAACCCACAGTATTATAAAATGTGTTTCTTGTTTTTAACCACTTGCATTAACCTCTTGCTCTTCATCCTGCCTTGGTGTTTTATGTATACCATTTGTTCTTGTCACTACTACTGTATGATCCAACACGCAAAACTATATTAACACAAACAACTTATACCAGACCTTAGAATGGCCAGACTTAACGTAAAAGAGAATGGTCAAATAACAAGCCAAGGTCGGGGATACAGAATGAGACAATATGAATATACTAGCCAAAGGTCTGGATACCAAAAGTGGGGAAAGGCAAAAACATAAGCGAAAGTATGTCTCTGACAAGCAACAAGTGGAAATCACGACAGGGCACTGAGAAAATGCATCACAGGGTTTAAATATGTCTCTCAGTGCTGTCATTGGTCAGTACATGGCCTTTGACCTCAAAAAGTGCATGTGCGTCAACATTGTGACGTCACACGTACGCCGGTGCCATCTGTAATGTGGGCAGTGTGCCCTTTTACAGTAAGGACGGGACCACAACGGCCGGCTGCCCTAAGAACACCGCACCAGCCTGGACCCGTCTTCTTGGAGGACCGCCACGATCCAGGTAAGTTTATATCTCCCTTTTCGGCGAGAGCGCCCTGGTCATGTGCAGCCGAAAACACAGCTTGATAAAGGCCCTATTGTGGGCTGAAACGTTTTTTTGATTTTCCTCCAATAAATCTGCCCACTGGATTAAACTTGAGTGCCTGGAGGACCATCATTAGTTTTTCGCAAATCACATTGTGAGGATTGGCCAACCTCAGGCCAGGTTGAACCCTGGGATTCAGGAGAGTGCGATATCCATATTGGTAATTATGTGGTTTGGAGTCACAAAACAAAGGTTGCTTTCTGTTTCCTTTTCCTCATCCACGGAACATTGTTTGACATTTTTGTCTTGTGGGAGAAGGGCTTGCTTTTCTTCAGCTTTTCTGAGCCTTAAAGCTTTCCTAGCTTCCACAGGTTGACCCATGGCCTTAGCGATAACCTTGGTAATATCAGCTGAAGGTTCTGTAAGAAATTCCTAAGCTAATTTGAGATCTTTAGCAATTTCAGGAAGGTTCTCCCTGTTGGTGATATCTTCACTAAGAGTCCTAGTCCAGACTTTTAACACTCTAGTTGGGGAGATTAATGCAACAGATGGATGCATGACGGCAGATAAAAACCATTCGGCCCATCTAGTCTGCCCAATTTTCTAAATACTTTCATTAGTCGCTGGCCATATCGCTGGCCATATCTTATAGTTAGGATAGCCTTGTGCCTATCCCACGCATGCTGAAACTCCTTAACTGTGTTAACTTCTACCACTTCAGCAGGAAGGCTATTCCATGCATCCACTACCTGAAATTATTTTTAAACCTTTGCCCCTTCAAATTTAAGACTGTTGTGGTAATTTTTCTTCTTTTAAATATAGTCTCCTCCTTTACGGTGTTGATTCCCTTTATGTATTTAAATGTTTCTATTATATTCCCCCTGTCTCATCTTTCCTCCAAGCTATACATGTCAAGTTCCTTTAACCTTTCCTTGTAAGTTTTATCCTGTAATCCATGAACCAGTTTAGTAGCCCTTCTCTGAACTCTCTCTAAAGTATCAATATCCTTCTTAAGATACGGTCTCCAGTACTGTGTACAATACTCCAAGTGAGGTCTCACCAGTGTTCTGGACAATGATGATGTATATGTCTTGGTAAGATTTGCATCCATACGCACTGTCAATAGGCAACATTGTCTTTTTTTGCCACTTAATAAGAGCAGTGTCTAATTTGGGTGCCGTATTCCAGTTTTTTTGTGTCATTAGCCTGGAAGGGGTTAAACCTGTTAAACTTACCTTGTGTAGACAGGTATTTTTCTGGTATAAGCCATGATGTTTCTACCAGATCTTTTATGGCAGAATGTATAGGAAAAGTTGCTCTTCTCTTATGTTATTCTTCAAAATAAATATCAGACTTAACATTCACCTGATCTTCTGGAATTCTTATCATGTATCTAATTAGGTAAATAAGAGAATCAATTGACTTACCATCCAGACTATAAGGATGTTCCATAGAGTCTCAGACACTATGGATATTAGTGTCTGAATTGGAGCTTGAAGAATCTTCCCTGACTTGCTTACTTAATGTAGAGGACTGACTTGAGCTAGTTATTTCCAGCAGTCACAGCTTTAGCAATAGTATCAGCCAGATTAGCTTTAGGCATATTAGCTAAAGTAGATGTCTTTATTAGAAAGAATTTGGAAACAGAACAGTTTTTACAGAAATTCTTCGCCTCCATTGCAGTGGATGAGCAGGCATGACATCCGTTTCCTTTTTCTAATTCATGATGGGATACTTTTCTTTCAGGCTGCAATATACCCCAATAGCCAATTTTTCTGAAATGATCATACGACTGCAGCCTAGTCATATTCACCGATCCCATTAGTCATATAACAGGAGCAAATGTTAAAAAGGGTGTGCAAAGGGGAGGAGCTCATTCAACCACAAATGTGCGCGCACACAAACTCTCTCTCTCTCTCTCTTTCACTCTCACACACTCTCTCTCTCTCTCTCTCTTTCACTCTCACACACTCTCTCTCTCTCTCTCTCTTTCACTCTCACACACTCTCTCTCTCTCTCTCTCTCTCTCTCACACACTCACACTCTAACTCTGTTTTGTCACTGGTTTTATCTTCTATAATTTTAAAATCATTTACACTGGTTTTGATTGTAGAATATATTGTTTTACCCTGTGAATAATAAATATAAAAACTGGAAATGAAATAAAATAATTTAATCTCATTAACTAGAATTACTTGTATATCGGTTCTAAAAAAAGTTTTCAGAAATAGTTTATAAGGGTAACTTTTTTTTGTCTCCACAAATCATATAAAATGAATAATTCTCAGGTTCCAAATCACAAAGGTTGCCACAAATCAGCAATAGGATAATTTATCTTGGCAGCAGTCACCCATAGTCTGATGTCACTGTCCATCAATGCTACTGGAAACAAAAGGTTTATGCAGTGCAGCCATTTGAGTGTAACATGCCCGGCTGGGTCATATAAGCCTCTCTGTTTGGAGAATCTTAAACTGTTAAAAATGTTATCCATATTTTGTACAGCTGAACACATAATGACATGCATGGCTGCTGCAACACTTTAAAAAAAAAAAAAATTTAAGCCCATTACAACTTCAATGCCCAGGTCCAGTGGCGACTCTAGGAACAATAAATGGGGTGCACTAATCATTTCCACTACTAAATTGTAGTGGTTGCAGGGGG